>NW_024412376.1:92117126-92169837 GCF_014898765.1 Herpailurus yagouaroundi | reverse complement strand
GGTATGATTTCAATTCTTGTAAACTTATGAAGGGCTGTTTTGTGACCCAGTATATGATCTATCTTGGAGAATGTTCCATGTGCGCTCGAGAAGAAAGTATATTCTGTTGCTTTGGGATGCAGAGTTCTAAATAGATCTGTCAAGTCCATCTGCTCCAATGTCTCATTCAGGGCCCTTGAGTCTTTATTGACCGTGCGTCTAGATGATCTATCCATTTCTGTAAGTGGGGTGTTAAAGTCCCCTGCAATTACCACATTCTTCTCAATAAGGTTGCTTATGTTTTTGAGTAATTGTTTTATCTATTTGGGCGCTCCGGTATTCGGCGCATAGACATTTATAACTGTTAGCTCTTCCTGATGGATAGACCCTGTCACTATTATATACTGTCCTTCTGCATCTCTTGTTACAGCCTTTAATTTAAAGTCTAGTTTGTCTGATATAAGTGTGGCTACTCCAGCTTTCTTTTGGCTTCCAGTAGCATGATAAATAGTTCTCCATCCCCTCACTCTCAATCTAAAGGTGTCCTCAGGTCTAAAATGAGTCTCTTGTAGACAGCAAATAGATGGGTCTTGTTTTTTTATCCATTCTGATACCTATGTCTTTTGGTTGGCGCATTTAATCCATTTACATTCAGTGTTATTATAGAAAGATGTGGGTTTAGAGTCATTGTGATGTCTGTATGTTTTATGCTTGTAGTGATGTCTCTGGTATTTTGTCTCACAGGGTCCCCCTTAGGATCTCTTGGAGGGCTGGTTTAGTGGTGACAAATTCCTTCAGTTTTTGTTTGTTTGGGAAGACCTTTATCTCTCCTTCTATTCTAAATGACAGGCTTGCTGGATAAAGGATTCTCGGCTGCATATTTTTTCTGTCTAGCACACTGAAAATCTCGTGCCAACTCTTTCTGGCCTGCCAAGTTTCAAAAGAGAGATCAGTCACGAGTCTTATAGGTCTCCCTTTATATGTGAGGGCACGTTTACCCCTTGCTGCTTTCAGAATTCTCTCTTTATCCTTGTATTTTGCCAGTTTCTCTATGATATGTCGTGCAGAAGATCGATTCAAGTTACGTCTGAAGGGAGTTCTCTGTGCCTCTTGGATTTCAATGCCTTTTTCCTTCCCCAGTTCAGGGAAGTTCTCAGCTATTATTTCTTCCAGTACCCCTTCAGCACCTTTCCCTCTCTCTTCCTCCTCTGGGATACCAATGATGCGTATATTATTTCTTTTTAGTGTATCACTTAGTTCTCTAATTTTCCCCTCATACTCCTGGATTTTTTTATCTCTCTTTTTCTCAGCTTCCTCTTTTTCCATAACTTTATCTTCTAGTTCACCTATTCTCTCCTCTGCCTCTTCAATCTGAGCCGTGTTGGTTTCCATTTTGTTATGCATTTCATTTAAAGCGTTTTTCAGCTCCTCGTGACTGTTCCTTAGTCCCTTGATCTCTGTAGCAAGAGATTCTCTGCTGTCAGCTATACTGTTTTCAAGCCCAGCGATTAATTTTATGACTATTATTCTAAATTCACTTTCTGTTATATTATTTAAATCCTTTTTGATCAGCTCATTAGCTGTTGTTATTTCCTGGAGATTCTTCTGAGGAGAATTCTTCCGCTTGGTCATTTTGGATAGTCCCTGGCGTGGTGAGGACCTGCAGGGCACTTCCCCTGTGCTGAGGTGTATAACTGGAGTTGGTGGGCGGAGCCGCAGTCAGACCTGATGTCTGCCCCAGCCCACCGCTGGGGCCACAGTCAGACTGGTGCGTGCCTTCTCTTCCCCTCTCCTAGGGGCGGGATTCACTGTGGGGTGGGGTGGCCTGTCTGGGCTACTTGCACACTGCCAGGCTTGTGATGCTGGGGATCTGGTGTCTTAGCTGGGGTGGGTAGGCAAGGTGCACAGGGGCAGGAGGGGCAGGCTTAGCTTGCTTCTCCTTAGGTGATCCACTTCAGGAGGGGCCCTGTGGCAGCAAGAGGGAGTCAGATCCGCTGCCGCTGCCGGAGGTTTGGCTCCGCAGAAGCGCAGAGTTGGGTGTTTGCGCGGAGGGAGCAAGTTCCCTGGCAGGAACTGGTTCTCTTTGGGATTTTGGCTGGGGGATGGGCAGGGGAGATGGCGCTGGCGAGTGCCTTTGTTCCCCACCAAACTGAGTTCTGTCGTCTGGGGGCTCAGCAGCTCTCCTTCCCTTTGTCCTCCAGCCTTCCCGCTTTCTGAGCAGAGCTGTTAACTTATGACCTCCTAGACGCTAAGTCGCGCTTGCTGTGGGAACACAGTCCGTCAGGCCCCTCCGCTTTTTGCAAGGCAGACTCCGGGGCTCTGCTTGGCCGGCGAGCCGCCCCTCCGCCCCGGCTCCCTCCCGCCAGTCCGTGGAGGGCGCACCGCCTCGCCGCCCTTCCTACCCTCTTCTGTGGGCCTCTCGTCTGCGCTTGGCTCTGGCGACTCTGTTCTGCTAATCCTCTGGTGGTTTTCTGGGTTATTTAGGCAGGTATAGGTGGAATCTAAGTGATCAGCAGGACGCGCGGTGAGCCCAGCGTCCTCCTACGCCGCCATCTTCCCTCTCTCCTATTATTGAATAAATGTAAACGTATAGTGTAGATTCATGGCAATACTGTGCAAATCATTAATTTTATTTTGTGGATTATACCTAAGAACTTGTTTTCAATATCTTTCATTCTTAATATTATGCCTTTTTATTGCATTTTGATTTGTTTTCTTATTTGGCATTATACTTTTTCTGCTAAAGCTTCTTCCTTCATTCAGATAGGTATCAGTTTTCAAAGGCTTGGATTCTTACTTGTAACCAAGTTTTGTATTGTGTTGTGAAAACCTTTTGTTTTTTGTTCTTGGTGTATTGTCTTATATCTGTTGATAGATGTTCCAAAGATCTGTGGGAAATGTGGGTTCAAAACTATCCACCGTTGCGCTGACCATTATGAGGGATAAGATTTATGTACTATAGTAATGGAGTACTGTGTCAATGTAGAAATGAAACCAAGCTATCAAAGCAAACTGTCAACCACTTTTTTTTATCTCTTATGGCAAAATTGTCTTACAGCCTATTAGTTATATGGCAAAAATGCTGTGGCAAAGATGCTTATGGCAAAAATACCAGACACATTTTGTCGTACAATTGTTCATAGTATTTCTCATAATAAGCCAGTTTACATTTCATGTACTTAATGATAAGACAGGATTTATATCTGCCATTTTGCTATGTTTTTCTATAAGTTTTATGACTTTTTTGTTCTTCTATTAATCAATTACTGCCTTTTTTGTGATATTTAATAGTGTATAATTTTATTTTCCTTGTTTCTTTTACTATATATTTTTGAGATATATTCTTACTGGTTGTCCCAGTGATTATCATTAATATATTCACTTAAAATAATCTCATTGAGGGGTGCCTGGGTGGCTCAGTTGGTTGGGCATCTGACACTGTCTCAGGGCATGACCTCACAGTTTGTGGGTTCGAGCCCCGAGTTGGGCTCTGTGCTGACAGCTTAGAGCCTGGAGACTGCTTTGGATTCTGTGTCTCCCTATCTCTCTCTGCTCTTCCCCCACTCATGCTTTCTCTCTCTCTCTCTCTCAATAATAAAATAAAACATTAAATTTTTTTAAATAATCTCATTCAGATTAATATAGACTTAATTTCCATAGTATACAGAACTTTGTTTCAATACAACTTTGTTTCCCCCATGCTTAGTGCTCTATTGTCATACAGATTATATCTTTATATGTTAGCTATCAATGTTGTTTTATAATAATTGCTTTTTGCAAGTGCCTTTTAAATTTTATGTGAGGAGAAAGATTTTAAAATATATTTTTATTATGTCTTGCATTTATCTATGTGGTTATCTTTACTGGTACTCTTTATTTCTTGTGGATGCAAGTTACTGTTTAGTATCTATTCATTTCATCATGAAAAACTCCCTTCAGTATTTCTTGTAAAGCAGGTCTACTAGCAAAGAAAATCCCCTCAACTTCTGTTTTTTTTTTCTTTAATCTCCGGTATCTTAATTAGTACTTCTTTGTTTCACTGAACTTTTATCTATAAGAATTCTACATAATTATTTTAAAAACTTCTTACAACTATAAAATATCAGTTGAAAAATAGTGCTCTAGGTCAGTTTTAAATGTGAAATGTTCCTCGGGTTAGAATGACACAAGCCATCTATTTAAAGCAGTGACTATACTGAATAAAAGAAAATCTAGCCTGGAAAAATTTTGGTATTTTATGAAATGGCTTTATATTTATATTTAATTTTTTTTTTCTGAGAGGAAACAGGACACATGTATCAATGACAGATAAAGTATTAAAAGTATTGAACGTTATATAATGTTCCCTGTCATCTAATTGGTAATTTAGTAACTTGAATTTCACTTTGGTGGGATGACTCTTAAATGGTGAAATGTTTCCACTACACTGAAAGACACAAATTTATAAACTTTTAGTATTTTTAAGATGTTTCTTTATGACAGGTTATAACATTTTTTGGAGGAATATTTTTAGACATTATATTCATTTTCTTTTATAAATGCTTAATCATTTTTAAGTATTAAAATAAGTGAGAAAATTTCAGTTCTTCAGAATAAAAGGAAAACAGATTGGCTGAGTTTGGAAGGATAAAAATATAATTCTGCTTAAATGAGATATAGTTACAAAATGATGTAGGTAACCCCAAGCATTTAATGAACACTTGTCAAATTCTTGGAGATTTTTCTCTCCAGTTTTCGGTGAGTAACAATCTGAGAGTTTTCAATTTGATATTCATTGGTGGTAATTTACTGCTAATAACTAAGTGATTGTACCTAGTGACTGAAGATACCAAGAGAGAATGAGAGAAAGGAACCCTGTATAGCTGTTTTTAGAAACCGAGACTGAACCGATCCCAAGAAGAAACAAGTAGTTTTCTAGAAAAACTGGCAAAAAAGTGATCAAATAGATAAAAAGATAGAGTTCTATCACTAACTAAAAGGTATGAAAAAATAACAAGGAAATGCAGGGTCTTAAACAAAATCTATGGTTATGTTTTCTTGCTGACAAGAATAAGAAAGACCTGTGTTCTCATAACATGAAACAGTCACAGGGTCTCCAAAGCTCTTATCCTACTGATCAGGGAACATGAAGACTTTCTTGGCAGAATGAACATATCAATTACTTACATTGAAAATTCCTCCAACTCAGAATATAATCTAACCTTTTAACCTAGTGCTTTCTTGTTTGTATGGATGCAGCCTCAGCCTATGGACTTTGATACTGATATCCCTTCTCTTGAGATTATACACTCTCTTGCATAGGAGACATCCTATTTTCATTCCAGAGTAGGAAAATCAACTCCTCACACAAAGTCATTAGGCCAGCACAGAGACTAGACACCCCAACCTTAATCTCTTCAAAATAAATAATGTATATAAAGAGAGTTAAATATACTAAGAGCATAGGGACACCTGGGTGACTCAGTTGGTTAAGCATCAGATTCTTGATTTTGGCTCAGGTCATGATCTCACAGTTGTGAGATTGAACCTCTCATCAGGCTCTGTGCTGACAGCATGGAGTCTGCTTAGGATACTCTCTCTCCCTCTCTGTCTGCCCCTCCCCTGCTTAAGCTCTCTCTCAAAATAAATAATAAATAAACTTTAAAAAATATGCTAAGAGCATAGCAGAAGGAAGAAATGGATTAAACTTAAAAGGACCAGTAGTAATGTGTGAGCTGATCTTCATAGAATGAGTGGCAGGTTGATACATGTAAAAAAAAGAAAAATGGCATTTCAGAAAGATGGACTTGTTTGAATAGGGTCTTCTAGGTCTTGAAGTGCGTAACATTTTAGTAACAATGAATCAACTGCTATAGGGAGGTAGAGTGTGCATGTGCCAAGGAGAGTATGCTCTGGATCAGGTTGGAAATACAGATTGGTGTCAGAATCCAAAGTGTCTTATATGCTAAGCTTCAAAAAAATTATCTTTGTAATTAACAATAGACGCCTCTAACAGTGGTTGAAATGGTTAATATGATATTTATTTGAGCAAAACAATCCTGGTACCAATGCAGAATATCATATTTGAAGGAAAAGAGACCAATGAAAGCCATTGTAACAAAGAAGCAATGGAAGTATCTTGAGCAATGATATAGAAAAAGGAAAGAAAACAATAGAAGGAGAAAGGAGAAAATAACGGGAATATTTTGGAAATAGCATCCAAAACATATGATTTTGGATTATGGACAAAAAGGGGCATAACAGTGACATAGTTTTCTATATTTAATAAATGGGTCATACTTTCTCCTGAGATAGGACATTAAAGCACTGGAATACGTATGTGGGGATATGATTAAAACTAATTTTGGTACATTTAGTATGAGGTACATAAAGTATTAGCATACATAAGAATATAAAGGCAAATGGCAATTCATGTCTGGAGCTAATATAGGAGACAGATCTTCTAGAGTTATTGTTTGGACATGTATTGCTCACGTGTATCCTTGTTTTTATAGTACAGAATCAGTTTATTACACAAATGTAATATATTTGTTATATTTTCCCATAATGCTTTTTCCTGAAGTGTTTGCTTTTTCATAACTAAATTATCAACCAATAATAATTAAGAAAGTGATAGAGTACAAATCATCAATGGCAGTTTTGATATTTCTTCTAGAAATAGATAATTTCTGCATTAATTTTTTTTCTAGGTGAAGGTGAAAACTCAGGTTCACTTTGTTAAGCAAAATTGAAAAGAAGATTCCTATTTTAACTTGTTGCCAATTGCAATTATATTAGATAAATGTAAGCTGTCTTTGGTAAACATTGCAATGGAAAGATGTACATCAGCATTGCTATTGTTATCTGACATATCTCCCTTGGAAAAGAGATTTGCTTAATCATTTACCTTTACAAATAATGTACTGTTTACTTGTAGGTTAGAAGTTCTAGTTGTATGCTTATAACTGTATGTTTATAGATATGCTTATAGTAGTTACTAGACTTCTACTTGAATACTTCCCAAATTTAGTATTTTGTATTCACCCATTTCAGTGTAAATCCTGGATGTTAACATATGTGAAATAGAGTGAGGAAGATTCAATATGTATCCCCATAATCCTTTTAGAATATAGTCACTGCTTCATTCGGAAATTGCATTTCTTCTTTCAAGTGAATTGTTTTATTCATTGTATTGAAAAAGATCCCCAAACTAAGTATGCTTCCCACTGTCAACACTATTCAATACCCTTTGGCTTATTAAAGCATATTACCAGGGTAGCCCTTTAAAAACTGTGAAGGAGAGGGTACCTGGGTGGCTCAGTTGGTTAAGCATCCAACTTCAGATCAGGTCATGATCTGTTGGCTCACGAGTTCAAGCCCCACTTAGGGCTTTGTGCTGACAGCTCAGAGCCTGGAGCCTGCTTCAGATTTTGTGTCTCCCTCTCTGTCTGCCCTTCCCCTGCTCATGCTCAGTCTCTCTCTCTCTCTCTCTCTCTCTCTCTCTCTCTCTCTCTCTCTCAAAAATAAATAAAAACATTAAAAAATGTTTAAAAAACTGTGAAATAGAAAGTTTTATCTTTATAAATCTCTTAGTCTGACTTCTGGTGTGCAATCTTCTAATTTCCAGTGGTTGGCCATTGTCTTCATAGTGATACACATTTAACAGAACTTATTCTTAACTACACTGCCCCATAAAATATACATTTATTCTTTGTTTCCCATTTCCTTAGGTATATGTGCTAGGTTAAGGTGACTGGTTTGATAACAGAGATGGCATATAGATACTTATTTTATATCTCTATGTCTATCACGATAATTAGCACATACCAGGGACAATGTATTTTTTGTTTAAGAAGTGAAATAATGGATGTTTGATGTAAAAGGTTCGTCCTTTCTTGTGTAAAAACTCCTGCCCTTTGATTTTTAAATATCTCCTTCTGTGTAATGTCTGCACTTTCTTCACTGTTATCTACTCTGCTCAGGATTGAGAGTGCCTGTAAAATAAAATATATTGTAAATAAGCACATTATACATAGAAAGTTACCCAGAATGAATACAATATCTGGATAAAAATCACTATACATTTCCAGGACTTCTGATGTCTACAGAGGAAAACCATTTCAGAACTGAGGTCTTTGATTAATGGACCTTACTATGAGGGCCAAATCAAAATGAGAATAGGAGAGGTTTTTTTTTTAATTTTTTTTAATTCTAAAGTGAAAATATTACTATTAATTAAAATATGAACAATTTTATTTCCTTTTGAAGTTTTTATTTTAATTCCAGATAGCATAAGTATTGTATTTTTTCAGGTATTACAATATAATGATTCAACAATTACATACATCACCCTCTACTCATCACAATATGTACATTCCTTAATCCCTATGACCTACTTATCCCATCTCTAAATACCCTTCCCCTTTGGTAACCATCAATTAGTTCCCTATAATTAAAGAGTTTGTTTATTGATTTGTTTGTGTCTTTTTCTCGCTTTTTCCCTTTGCTTGTTTCTTGTGTTTCTTAAATTCCACATAGGAATAAAGTCATATGGTATTTGTCTTTCTCTGACTGATTTCACTTAACATTATACTTTCTAGCTCCATCTATGTCATCGCAAATGCCAAGATTTCCATCATTTTTTGTGACTGAACAATATTCTGTTGTGTATTTGTTGCATCTTTATCCATTCATCAATCAATGGACATGTGCGTTGTTTCCATAGCTTGGCTATTTTACATATGTATTTTATAAACACAGGGTTGCAGTTAACCCTTTGAATTAGTGTTTTTGTATTCTTTATGTACATACCCAGTAGTAACTAACCACCAGTAGTGTGGTTAGTTAAAGAGCCAGTAGATAAATACCCAATAGTAGAATAGTTCTATTTTTAACTTTTTGAGGAACTTCCATACTGTTTTCCAGAGTGGCTGCACCAGTTTGCATTCCCACCAACAATGCAAAACGGTTCCTTTTTCTTCACATCCTTGCCAACACTTGTTGTTTCTTGTGTTTTTGATTTTAGCTATTCTGACAGGTGTGAGATGATATCTAATTGTAGTTTTGATGCATTTCCCTGATGGTAAGTGATGATGAACATTTTTTCAAGTGTCTGTTGGCCACATGGATGTCTTCTTGGAGAAATGTCTGTTCATGTCTTCTGTCCATTTTTTAATTTGATTATTTGTTTTTTGAGTGTTGAGTTTTATAAATTTTTTTATAGATTTTGGATACTAACCCTTATAAGATATGTCACTTGAAAATATTTTCTCCCATTCTATAGGTTGTCTTTTAGTTTTCTTGATTGCTTCATTTGCTGTGCAGAAGCATATTTTGATGAAGTACCAATAGTTTGTTTTTGTTTTTGTCTCCCTTGCCTCAGGAGTTATATCTAGTAAGAATTTGTTATACCTGATGTCAAATAAGTTATTGCCTATGTATTGCCTATGTTCTCTTCTAGCATTTTTGTGGTGTCAGGTCTCACATTTAGGTATTTAATCCATTTTGACTTTATTTTTGTGTGTGCTGTCAGAAAGTGAATTATTTTGCATGTGGCTGTCCAGTTTTCCCAATACCATTTGTTGAAGACATGTCTTTTCTTTTTCCCATTGGATAATCTTTCCTGCTTTGTTAGAGATTAATTAACCATATAGTTGTGAGTTTATTTCTGGGTTTTCCTTTCTGTCCTATTGATCTATGTGTCTATTTTTGTGCCAGTACCATACTTTTTGATTACTATAGTTTTGTAATATAACTTGAAGTCCAGAATTATGAGGTCTCCAGCTTATCTTTTCTTTTTCAAGATTGCTATAGGTATTTGGGTCTTTTGTGGATCCATACAAATTTTAGGATTGTTTGCTCTAGTTCTGTGACAAATGCTGTTCATTTTGATAGGAATTATATTAAATCTGTAGATTGTTTTGTGTGGTATACACATTTTAGTATTTGTTCTTCCATTCCATGAGCATGGAATATCTTTCCATTTCTTTGTTTCATCTTCAATTTAATTTACCACTGTTTTATAGTTTTCAGAGAACATGTCTTTCACCTCTTTGATTTGATTAGGTTAGGTTATTCCTAGGTATCTGATTATTTCTGTTACAATTTAAATGAGATTGTTTTCTTAATTTTTCTTCCTGTTGTTTCATTGTTGGTGTATAGAAATGCAACAGGTTTCTGCACTCTGATCTAAGACTTCACAAAATTCCTTTATCAGTTCTAGCAGTTTTTTGGTGGAGTCTTTAGAGTTTTCTATATACAGTATCATGTCATCTGCAGATAGTGAAAGTTTTACTTCTTTCTTACCAATTTGGATGCCTTTTATTTCTTTTTGTTGTCTGATTGCCGTGGCTAGGACTTCAGTGCTATGTTGAATAAAAGTAGTGAAAGGAGTGGACATTCCTGTCTTGTTCCTGACCATAGAGGAAAAGCTCTCAGTTTTTCCCCGGTGAGGGTGATATTCGCTGTGGGTTTTTCAGAGGTTGCCTTTATTATATTGAGGTATGTTCCCTGTAAACCTACTTCATTGAGGGTTTTTATCAAGAATGGATAATTTACTTTGTAAATTACTTTGTAAATCTTCTGTATCTATTGAAATGATCATATAGTTCTTATTCTTTCTTACTGATAAGATGTATTACTTTTGATTTGTGTATATGCAACTACTTTTACAACCCAAGAAAAAATCCCACTTGATCATGGTGAAGGATTTTTTTTAATGTATTGTTGGATTCAGTTTGCTAGCATTTTGTTAAGGATTTTTGCATTTATGTTCATCAGGGATATTGGCCTGTAGTTCCCTTTCTTTGTGGTGCCTTTATCCATTTTACATATAAGGATAATTCTTGCCTCATAGATTTGGAAGTTTTCCTTCCTTTTCTATCTTTTGTAATAGTTTTAAAAGAATAGATATTAACTCTTCTGTAAATGTTTGGTAGAAATGTCCTGTGAAGCCATCTGGTCCTAGGCATTTATTTGTTGGGAGTTTTTTGATTACTGATTCAATTTCTTTGCTGGCTCTCAGTATGTTTAAATTTTCTGATTCTTCCTATTTAAGTTTTGGTAATATATATGTTTCTAGGACTTTATCCATTTCTTCTAGGTTGCCCAATTTGTTGGCATATAGTATTTCATAATATCCTCTTATAATTGTATCTCTTTGGTGTTGTTATTTCTCTCTATCATTTGTGATTTTATTTATTTTGGTGCTTTCCCTTTTCTTTTTGATAAGTCTGGCTAGATGTTTATCAGTTTTATTAATTGTTTTTCAAAGAACCATCTCCTGTTTTCATTGATCTGTTCTATCATTTTTTTTTTTAGTTTTTATATCTGCTCTAATATTTATTATTTCCTTCCTTCTGCTGAATTTAGGTTATTTTTTTAACTGTTCATTTATTTATTTTGAGAGAGAGTGAGAGAGAGAGAATCCCAAACAGACTGCACACTCAATTCAGGACCTGATGTGGGGCTCAAACTCACAACTGTGAGATAATGATTTGAGCCGAAATGAAGAGTCAGATGGTTACTGACTGAACCACTCAGGTGCCTGTGGATTTAGGTTTTGTTTGTTGGTCTTTTTCTAGCTCCTTTAGTTGTAAGGTTATGTTGTTTATTTGAGATTTTTCTTATTTCTTGATGTAAGCTTATATTGCTATAAACTTCCCTCTTGCAACTACCTTTGCTGCATCCCAAAGATTTTGGACTGTTGTGTTTCATTTTCACTTATTTCTATGTACTTTTAAAGATTTCTTCTTTTATTTCTTGGTTGACCCATTCATTGTTTAGTAGCATTTCTTTAACATCCATGTATTTGTGTTCTTTCTGTACTATTTCTTGTGGTTGACTTCTAGTTTCATAGTTCAGATCAGGAAAGTTGCACAGTATGACCTCAATATTGTATTTGTTGAGGGACTGTTTTGTGGCCTAATATGTGATCTATTTTGGAGAATGTTCCAAGTGCACCTGAAAGAAATTTGTATTCTGTTGTTTTAAGATGGAATGTTCTATATATATCTGTTAAATCCATCTGGTGTAGTGTGTCATTAAAAGCCATTGTTTTCTTGTTTATTTTCAGTTTAGATGATCTGTCCATTGATATAAATGGGGTGTTAAAGTCCCCCACTAGTATTGTATAAGCATTGAGCATTCCTTTTATGTTGGGTTCATAAAGAGTTAAACCCTCCTATGTTGGGTTCATAAAGAGTTAAAAATTGTCATATCTTCTTGTTGGATTGTCCCCTTTAGTGTATATAGTATGCTGCTTTGTCTATTGTTACAGTCTTTGGTTTAAAGTCTATTTTGTCCAATATAAGTATTGCTACTCAAGCTTTCTTTTGACATCCATTTGCATGTTAGATGTTTCTCTACCCCCTCAGTTTTAATATGCAGAGGATTTTGGGTCTAAAATGGTTCTCTTGTAGGCAGCATATAGATGGGTCTTGATTCTTTATCCATTCTGTCACCCTATGTCTTTTGATTGGAGTGTTTAATCCATTTAGATTTAAAGTAATTATTGATACATATTTATTGTCATTTTATCATTTGTTTTGTTATTGTTTCTAAAGATTTCTCTGATCCTTACATGGTTTTTTCTCTCTAATGTGGTTTGCTGACTTGCTTTAGTGATATATTTGTATTTCTTTCTCTTTATTCTTTGCATAAAGAATTCAAATGATTTTTGATATATGGTGGCCATGAGGTTTCTATATAACCTCTTCTGCATATAGCAGTCTATTTTAAGTTCATGGTCATTTAAGTTTGAACCCATTCTTTACTCCTCTTCTCCCCATGTTTTGGGTATATGTTTCATATTTTATATCCTTTTATTTTGTGAGTTGTTGACTGATTTTTTTACATAAATATTCATTTTTACTGCTTTTATGTTTCTTACGTTCACACTGTCACTTTTACTTTCTCCTTTCCATTCAGAGTCCCCTTTAATATTTCTTGCAGGGCTAATTTTGTGGTCATGAACTCCTTTAGTTTTTGTTTGTCTTGGAAACTTTATCCTTCCTTCTATTCTGAATGACAGCCTTGCTGTATAGAGTATGCTCAGCTGATGATTTTTCCCAGTCAGTACTTTTAATAAATCATGCTACTCCTTTCTAGCTTGGAAAGTTTCTGCTAAAAAATCTCCTACCAGCCTTATGGATTTGCCTTATATGTTATTGTCTTCTTTTGTATTGCTACTTTAAATTTTTTTCTTTATCACTATATTTTGCCAATTTAATTACAGTATGTCTTGAGGTGGATTTGCTTTTGTTGATTTTGTTGGGGGTTTTCTGGGCCTCCTGGATCTGGATATATGTTTCCTTCCCCAGATTATGGAAGTTCTCAGATATCACTTCTTCAAATAAATTTTCTTCCTCCTCTTCTCTCTCCTTCTCTTCTGGGACTCCTATAATACAAATGTTATTATATTTGTTGGAGTCACTGAGTTCCCTAAGTCAATTCTTATTTTGCATATTTCTTTCTTCTCTCTTTTGTTCAGCTTGATTACTTCCATTATCCTGTTGTCTAGGTCATTATTTCATTCTTCTGCTTCTTCCAGACTGTCTTTCATTCCATCCAGTGTATTTCTTATTTCATTTATTGACCCCTGTATCTCTGCTATTATTCCTTACTTCAGTGTTAAAGGTCTTACTCATGTCTTCCACTCTTAAGTCCAGTGAGTATCCTCATGATCATTGCTTTGAATACTCCATCAGGTATGTTACTTATATCTGTTTTCCTTAGATTTCTGGATGTAGCCTTGTCTTCCTCTTTTATTTGGGATAAATTTCTCTGTCTTCTCATTTTGTCTAAGTCTCTCTGCCTGTTTCTGTGTTAGGAAAGTCAAGTATATATCCCACTTTTGAGGGTAAGGACTCTATAAAGAATAAGTCCTGTAGTGCCCTACTGTGTAGTTTCCCCTGTTCCACACGGCTTGGCACTTCTGGGAGTGTCTCCAATGTGTGCTTTATGTGCTCTGCTGTTTTTTCCTGGCTGCTTTATCATTCAAGCCAGTCATCTGCTGAGGCATCTTTTCCTTTTGTGAGCAATGTTTTGTCCCTGGCCTGAATGTGATGTGTTTTAACTAGGTACACTCTAGTCTGCTTCTGAAATGAGACTTGTCACCACCACTGCCAGAACCAAGGTTCTTCAAAACTTCCAACTCAGGAGACATGGTGTGAGCAGGGTTTTGAGCCAGTCTTCTAGTGGAGGGGGGCTTCCAGACAGAACTGAGGCAAATGAGACTGGGAAGGTTCATTCAACATGATTGGGGGAGGGAGTGGTATAAGCCAATTGGATAGGGAGTGTTGGCACTCAGTTGATTCCAGCAGGTGTCCCTGTTCTTATGCTAAGGGGCAAAGGATGGAAATGGTGTCTCTCCATTCCTTTGTTCTCAGATAAATCCCTCCATGAATACTGCCTCTCTCTGCTATGCTCTCAAGTGAGTAACTAACCTCCCCATGTGTGCCCCAGGCATTCTTCAGATCGACGTATCCATGCTATATGTTTGAGGGTTGTTTGCCTATCTTTTCTCAAAAAGCAGGGCAGTGTCCTGGGCTCTATCCTAGCCAAGCCTACTGACCTTTTAACCTCAAGGCTTTAAGCCCCACTGGTGGCCAGGAGTCATGAAATTTGGCCCCTCCAGCTTTCCAAACCAATTTCTATGGGTATTTATTTTCTCTTTGTGCTCCCCTTTGTGTTAATCCGTATCTTGCCCTTCTCCGTGACTGCTTCTCCCTCCTCAACACAGCAGCCAAGATCTGTTTCTTTCCCAAACTATGTCTCCGCACTTCCTACCTTCTTTAATATGGCCTCTTTTCTACATTTACTTACGAAGTTTGTTTTTCCATATTTGGGTCAATTACTGTGGTATTTAGGATGATGTGATAGTTATCTAGTTGTACCCATGGAATGAGGTAAGCCTAGGGCACACCTACTCCACTGCCATCTTCTGACCTGACCAATCTTGTTTCTTCCTCCTCCTCGTTCTTCTACCATTTTTTTTTTCTTAATGGCTCACTAATAACACTGATTTTTATAAAATTACTCTCTTGACTCGTTCTCTTGGCAGTGAGTCCTAACTATATTGGCATATACACAGGTTAAACTGGTTTCATAAGGAAAGGACTAGTTTTATGAAAGAAAGTTCTGAGTGGGTCATTTAAATAACAATAAAATTGCTGTAGAATTTAAGCTATAGAATTGTAGGGAATTGTAAAGGGTATTTATGGAAGTGTGTCCTTTTTAAAAAATAATTACTTTGATGTTTTCACCTACTTTTTGTAGCTTTAATGGCAATATTGGTTCCCACAAGAACCACATAGGTCAAGAAGGAATTTTAAGTTAAATGTTGATTGTGAATAATCAGTTGTAGCTTTCTTAATCATATTTTGATGCTTTGAATTAAATAGAAATATTTTAATTGGTTTGCTTAAATCATTTACTCACTGCTATCCATTTTATTTTATACGGTCTTTATATGTTGTAATGACTTAGGAATCATGTAGAAGCCAAAAGAAAATATGGCTGCTATTTAATGTAGAAAAATCAAGTGGCTTTTGTCTTACATGTAGGTGAGACTATCTGTTGTGGTAAACAACTAAGTGTTCATTAGATTGAGTAGTTGCCAGAGATCTAAACTATTCTTTTCCCTTATGCATGAAGTCTCTCTTTGATTTCTTTTGAACCCACTAAGGAAAGTCAATAGATTTTGTCTGAATATGGTCTCTCCTTTATTGCATCTCTGATACATGTTCTGATCATTAGTATTGACAGAACAAGATGTAGCTATTTACTAGAATTCACACGAGAGGTCCAACTCAGGGAATTTATTTTCTTTCCGACATTTCCTCCCTGAAGCAATTTCATATCCCAGGAGTGTTTCTTCTTATGAACTATTTCCATGTCTGCTTAATACTTTAGATTAATCAGAAATAAAAAGCATCTGAAGAAACAAATGCCTTAAAACAACTATGGATGTATCATACTTGAATATTATTCTTAATCCAAATTAATCACTGAATCAATATTTTTCACAATGGTAATGAAGAAGGAAAATGATCAATAAAAGTTCCTTGAGTCTCACAAAAAAAGGTTTGTTGCTTTATTAAAAGCATATATTGGGGCGCCTGGGTGGCTCAGTCGGTTAAGCAGCCGACTTCAGCTCAGGTCATGATCTCGCGGTTCGTGAGTTCAAGCCCCGCGTCGGGCTCTGTGCTGACAGCTCAGAGCCCGGAGCCTGTTTCAGATTCTGTGTCTCCCTCTCTCTGACCCTCCCCTGTTCATGCTCTGTCTCTCTCTGTGTCAAAAATAAATAAACATTAAAAAAAATAAAAGCATATATTAAATTCTATACAAAGAATAAAAAACATGTAAGCTCATATCTATCAGTTAATGCTTTAACTTATAATATTTAGATTACATCTATATAACATGTGAATGTTATGATTAATTAATTTATGCATGTATTGGAAAATAAGGTAACTTTTAGTTTTAGCCTAATAGTTTAGGCGTAGTTTAAGATTTTCCAGATAATTATTAAAAGTTAATCCTGGGGAGCCTGGGTGGCGCAGTCGGTTAAGCGTCCGACTTCAGCCAGGTCACGATCTCGCGGTCCGTGAGTTCGAGCCCCGCGTCGGGCTCTGGGCTGATGGCTCAGAGCCTGGAGCCTGTTTCCGATTCTGTGTCTCCCTCTCTCTCTGCCCCTCGCCCGTTCATGCTCTGTCTCTCTCTGTCCCCAAAATAAATAAAACGTTGGAAAAAAAAAAAAGTTAATCCTAATCGGTTATGTTATTGTAAGCAACAAAACAGTAACAATGGATAACAAACCAATTGTCCATCTTGTTAGGGCTTCACTGATGGTGCCTGTATTCTTGGCTTTTGTCATATATGCTCAACTTTTCCATACTTTGCACAGTCTGTTATAATAACATTTTATTGGGCTTTATATTAATAAATATGTAGATTGTCCATTTATTTATGCTTTGAAATGACAGTTTCTGGTTTTCCACTAATGACATGAAAACTTAACATTTTACCAAGAGATAGCACTTTAAAAATCATTTTCATGAATTTATTCAAAATAATGTGCAAGTCAAAGTAAAAGCTATATCCATGCTAAATCTTATTCTTCAATAAAAATAAAATCAAATAATCTTAGGGTCATTCAGTGTCTATTACCTATCTCTTGTATATAATTTGAATTGAGTAGTTTTATATCAAATTGTAATATTAAAAATGGAATTACTAAAGATATTAATAATTATAAAAAGTACATTATTAACTTCCCAGACATGGTATTTGTTAAATGTTGAGCCATTACAATTATTTGTCTAATTTCTAGAATATTGGCTTCTACAACTGTGTACCTATGAAGGGAAAAATAAAGCAAAGAAATGCAGTCTGCTATACAGAAATTGTATTTTTGTTCAAAATTCTTTATTTATTCAATAAAAATCTGACAACTATATATTGAGGATATACCAGATACCTTATGAGGCCATGCAGATGTTAAAAAGCTGACTAAAGCAGTTCCTACTTAATGTATATAAGTAAGAATTAGTTTGATATACTGACAAATTTAATTCGAATATGGTAAGAGGTATAGAAAATTCAAAGAAATTCTGCTGGAATTAAAAAAAAAGAACCTATTTATTTATACACACTGTTTAAAGGTTAATAATTAGAGAATCACTCTCTTCAGATCTATGTGATAGTAAGCACCATATAAAATGTTTATTTTCCTTATGCCTAAAATATCCCAAACTTGTTTCAGAAATATAGTAGTTGGAAATTTTATTAGCCATATGAAAGTAGCTTCTTGTACTTTCCAGTGTGGTGAGTTCTTCATTTTACTTGTTTTTGGAGTTCAGGGATTAAGTAAAATAGAATAGTATAAGAAAATGCCAAAATATTTTAGTAAAACTTACTAAAGCTTTGGAAAGGAAGCAGTCAATTAAAAGAGAAAAATATTTAAACTTAGAGATGTCAAAAGTGTCATAACAATTGGTTACTCCACATCAAAATCATCTAATAAGCAAGTGTTCTCACAGAGTTTATAATATAGCAGAGAAAATAAGTTAAAATTACCAGTAGCAAAGCATGAAAGGTGTTACAAAGCAGGACACAATTTACTGAAAGAGAATGACACAGATGAAAGGTAGGGGTATAGAAGACTTGGCAGTCATTGTTTAATCAAATCTTAAGAGGAAGTGATATTTCAGTTTCCCACCCCCCCTCATTTCCACTTAAAGTTACTAGAAAATATATTTAATTCTAAAATTTCCTTAAAGCATTGAATATTAATTTCATTACTGTTTTTTCCTAATACCTTATCTTCTTTCCTTTTTCCATCTCTCTCACCGTACCCCACATCCCATGATATAAAAGACTGTGCTATAGTAAATACTTAAGAAACTATTTATTTCTAAGGTTTCTTAAATCATTAACATGTAACAGCTAATCAGAAAGTCTCCTCACTATGATATAACTAACATTTTTAAAAGAGTTAAGAAACAACACAAAAGTCAAGAAACAACATTTTTAGTTATTTATAAAGTTTAACTGAAAGCTCGAGTAATTAGCTGATAATATCACTGAGCTTCATACTGGAAAGGAATATTGAATTTTTTAAAAAAATGTTTATTTATTCTGAGAGACCACACATGTGCACCAGCAGGGAAGGAGCATCAAGAGAGGGGGAGAGAGAATCCCAAACAGGCTCTGAGCTGTTAGTGCAGAGCCCCACGTGGGGCTCAATCTCACAAACTGTGAGATCATGACACAGGCTGAAATCAAGAGTCTGACATTTAATTAACTGAGCCAGCCAGGTACCCCAAGGAATTTTGAGATTTTACCTACAGTGATAAATTATAAAATGAGGGTTTCAACTATTTTCTGACTGCCTTTAGTAATAGAATTTTGGTGCATTTCAAACTAGAAGAAGAGAGATTAAAAATCCCATTTAAGGGATAACTCAGTGATTCTTTAATACTTTGGAAGTATTCATCTAGCTATAAAGATAGTGTGAGTAGTTACTGTATAAGAGAACAAATCTCATTGATTATTATCTCATTTGCACTATCATGAGGTAATTATGACATACACTTAAGCTAACTGGGATAGTTTCTACACTGGAAATAAGAAAATAAAGTTAAAAAAATGACAAAGTAATTTGCAAAGCAAAAATCTGTATAATCAGTGGATATTTTATGGTTAGCATATTTTCCATTAAAAGTTACTCTTTCCAAGAGGAATAATGTAATTATATTTATAACTGCGTTGTGGAAGTATTTCACAGAGATATCATTGATAAATATGAAAGATTTGGTGACTTTTAGTAGGAAATATGCATTGGGGCGCCTGGGTGGCTCAGTCAATTAAGCTTGCAACTTCAGTTCAGGTCATGATTTCGTGGTCTGTGAGTTCAAGACCTGCATGGGGCTCTGCACTGACAGCTCAGAGCCTGGAGGCTGCCTCAGATTCTGTGTTTCCCTCTCTCTCTCTGCCCCTCTCCTACTTGTGCTCTGTTTCTCTCTCTCAAAAATAAACATTAAAAAATTACTAAAAAAAGGAAATATGCATTCACTGTTTAAACCACCATATTGAAATTCAGATGTGATCATTATCTAATTCCTTCTTTTCCCAGCTAATCTTTGCAGTGTTGATTTTCATCATTCATTCATTCATTCATTCATTCAAGAAATATTATAATCTACCTATTAGATCCTATATGTTAGGTACTGCAAATGCATTTAAATACATTTAGGTAAATGCAGAGTAATACGTTATTATTTATATAATTAACCAACACATGCCAGAGACCTGAATAATTAATTACATCTCAGTTCTTTTTTTCATAGTAATTACTTTAGACCATTTATTACAGAATTATTTCAGCTTTTCTCCTAATTTTAGGACAGGAATTTAAAATATGACTACTTTAATAGGGATGAGTTAAGCAGATTCCTTCCCATTTGACACTTACTAGAGTGTCAATCTCTGCAGTATAAAATAAGCCATAACTTTCATACCATTATAGAATCTCAGATACTCTGGAAAGAGCTTTAGAGTTGCATTTTTATCTAACTTAGTTTCTTCAATAACCTCTGTCATAGGGATGGGGACGGAGATGGGAATGGAGTGGGGATGTTGATTTAGGTGGTTGAAATATGGATGAAAGAAGGGCAAGAAAAGTGAATGAGAATAGGTTTAGAAGACAAATGGCTCTTTCTCAATTTTGCTGAAGGTTGGTTGTGATTATTGGTATAAGCCAAGATAAGTCAAATAATCAAATATAAAAATTGCTGTGACTTTAGAATAAATTGCTGAGCACTTGAATTTGAAAGGCCCTTGTGTTTGATTTAATGCAGTTGAGTTCTGCTTGAATATCAGAAAAAGATGCAGAAATCATCACAAGCTTCTCTGTAAGCCCTTTATCCCTACATTTCCCCATTAGGAATTCTTAGGTGACTAAATTAAGATGAATTAATAAAAATTATTTATTCGTATGGGTTTTGATTATACCATGATTTGTTTTTAGTGTAGCATTAGAATATTCTATGTGTTCTTAGTAAGATACATAGTTTATTTCTCTACTTGCTACAAGGAATGTGCTTAAACAAAGGTGGAAAAATAATTACAAATAGATATTATGTGAATCATTTATGCCTGGTGACATTGTCCCATATAAAAAATGACTACCTCAAAAAACTCCAGTGATTGTATTTTAACTTTAGGATTTAAAACCAATTCAGAGAGCTAATATTCCATTCAAAGCGACAATACTCTACACCCAGTCACTTTTCTAAAACCTATTTAAATATGAAATATATATTTATTAGCCAGTACTATTTGTCTATTCATACTTTTTCCAAATAGGTGTACTCACTGTCTCTTAAATCAGGTACATGCATTTTGAACTGTTATTTTTCTTATATTGATTCCTCTAATTAAATTCTTTTTATTCTTTTTCTTCTCTAAATTATAATAATTTTAAAGATGCATCTAAATTTTACTTTCCTGCGGCACCTGGGTGGCTCAGTTGGTTAAGTGTCTGACTCTTGATTTTGGCTCAGTTCATGATCTCACAGTTTCCTGAAATCAATCCCTGCATTGGGCTATGTGCTGGCAGCTCAGAGTCTGTTTGGGATTCTTTCTCTCCCTCGCTCTGCCCCTCCCCAGCTCGCACTTTGTCTCTCTCAAAATAAATAAACTTAAAAAATGTTTTTTAAATTAATTTTATTTTCCTTGTCTCTTCCTGCCAGTATGTTATATAGTCCTTTAAAGTCAGCTTATATGGGTATGAAACCCACTGTGTCATTTATTATGTCCTTGAGAAATTATATTTACTGATTAAAATTGGAGATATCAGTAATATCACATGGGGTTGCTATGAGGATTAAATTAATTAATACATAGAAAATATAAACATGCTACAAGTGTTGCTGCTTTTGCTGTTATTAATGTTAATATCATTAAGCTATTTATATTATTTCTTGGCTATAATAATTTAATGTCTTATAAATGAATGGCATTTCTCTCCAACTAGATTTTAGCATCCTTAAGACTAAATAGAATATATGAAATATTTCTTTGATATCTTAAATTGCTTTGCACATTGCATAGAGTTTAATAAAAATGTGCTCAATCAATAAGTGAAATTATGAATGAAAGGCAAAAAAAACAATGAATATCCCTGCAATCCTATATGTCCATGTGGATTAAACCTATTTTCTCAAATCACTTTTTCTTCATGAGTAGTCTTTTATAGTAATTTTACCCTTTAAATTTTAACAATAAAACTGCTGCAGATGATTTTCCTTTATGTCACATATAAAACATAAGTGAAGGGTAAATATTTCTTAAATATCACCAACTAGAGGGTTTTAAAGCATTATTTGATAATATTCAAATCCTCACAATTCATAAACTTTAACAGTTAACTTATGACTAAATATAATTTATATCTGGGACAAGAAAAATATAGTTATTACATACAGGGGTTGAGTAGGAATTTTATTTATTCATTTTTTATAATGCAAGCTCTAAATATTACTTTAAACAACCTATGATATTAACAAAATATGATATTTGGCTAGTTATGCTAATTTAACAACAACAGAAAACAACTTTTAGGACTATGTTGAGCGTGTTTTTCTGGTAGGCAGGCAAAGAGTCAGATGTTCTGAAAGAACCAGGGTTGTGGTGGAGGCTGGGGAAGAGGAGGTGAGGAGGACAGAATAAAATTTCACAGAGTGAAAGATGAAAACATCGGCAAGAGCACCACTCTTTCCACTGGGGAGCCTCTGCATTCTGCTTAATGGCATTATTAGCAGTTGGAGATCTTTTAGGAACACCTGGTTATAAGCACTGTGTCCGGCTTCATGAGGCAATTTCTGCTCATTCCTATACATTTCCTGGCTTTAAAATTGAGAAATAGAAATTTAAAATTATATACAAATATAGGAATAAGTATAAGAGAAACAGTGGAAAGATAGGATGTGCTTGGTCCCTGGGGAGAGAATGTTCAGGGGGAAAGTTGGGTCAGGAGATAAGCATCTCTCCTCTTGACCCTTGTAATAGGGTTTGAATTTGAGTTATACATATGTATTAACTTGATAAGCAGACATAAAAAAAGACTTTGTATAGGGGCGCCTGGGTGGCTCAGTCGGTTGAGTGTCTGAATTCAGCTCAGGTCATGATCTTGCAGTCCGTGAGTTTGAGTCCCGCGTTGGGCTGTGTGCTGACAGTTCAGAGCCTGGAGCCCGCTTCAGATTCTGTGTCTCCCTCTCTCTCTGCCACTCCCCTGCTCATGCTCTGTCTCTCTCACTCTCAAAAATGAATAAATGTTAAAAAAAATTTAGAAGAAAACGACTGTGTATAAACAAAACATGGAATCATGTAAACCAGTAAGCTGCATAAGGTAAGTGAGATTGCATTAAGCTCAAAACATGAGTTAAGCCACCTTTAGCATATCCTCAACTTTGACATTTCCCTTTTCTTCTGTCACTTCACAGACCAACTTTCTTGTTCTTTCTTAAATTCACAGTCTGACTTATTAATTCATACTAGCATCAACTGTATTTTCCAGGAACATTTGAATTTTCAAGATGGTCACTTTTTTTATGTAAAGGGCTTAGGGAATTAAAGGCATCTTGGGGGTGCTAGGTGGCTCAGTCAGTTATGTATCCGACTCTTCGTTTCAGCTCAGGTCATAATCTCAGAGTTTCATGAGTTCAGAGTTTTCATGCTGCACTGGCAGCATGGAGCCTGCTTGGGATTCTCTCTCTCCCTCTCTCTCTGACCCTCCCCCACTCATGCTGTCTCTGTCTCTCTCAAAATAATTAAAAAAAAAATAAAGGCATCAAATAGCAGGGCATAGTTAAGATTTCAGATTAAAAGAAAAAAACGCTTGTAAGAAAAATTTTAACATGTAATAGTACAGGCATTCATAATCTCTAGAAGTTAAATTTGTATTTATTGTGCTTATCTGCCCAAAACCCAACAATTTTTAGATCAATAAATAGATGACAGACAGAAGATTGGATCATCTGCTTGCAATTCTATATCCAATATCCACCTTTGTCCACTCTGCTCTGTGCCCTATGATTTTGACCTGTATTGACTGATCAATGGGCTTCCTTACTCTCTGGCTTCCAGTTGATTTTCTGCAAGAGGAACAAGGACAGGAGATTGGAGGGATAAGGAGAGCAATTTTGAAATATTTATTTTTCTGGTGCCCAATCTATAGAGATTCAGCAAGCCAGCTATTTCTCTTGACCAAAGGTCTCAGTTCCTGTCATGTAGCCCTGTCAACAAAATCCTCTTTTTCATCAGATTTCAGTAACTGTTCACTCACTTCTCCACAAAGAATGTTAAAGGGGCTCCACTGTAAATAAGTCTGGAGTTCTGCACTTTCCCTTTCAGTCCTGTGCTTTTCCCATAGATTGTAGAGTCCTGTGACAATCTTTCTTAAATTGTACCAATTCGAGTGTTCCATCTGTTTCCTTCTGGATCTTAAGTACAATGAATACATCGAATTTTTGATCATTGGAATCTATGGTGCTAGTGGGATTTTATTTTTAAATCTACATTATGTCCACACCTGGTGATGTTGCCAATTTTCTAAAGCATTTATCTTTCATTTGGTTACTGTAGATGTTACTAAGGATAGCACTAAGAAGAATAGTTACTGCATGTTTATTAGCTGTCAGGCATTGCATTAAAAGGCTTAGGCATTTTAGCCTACTGCAGACCTATGAAATAGGTACTATTATTATTCCCTCTTAAAGATAAGAAAATGATGTTCCCAAAACCACACAGCTGGTAAGTGGTTCAGTAAGTGAGATTTAAACCAAGGCAGCATGACTCCGCCATGCTTTTAACCACTCTACAGTATCATGTACTTTACTGGATCAGTTTGACAACAGACAATAAAATTAGAAGAAAGGAAGTATTTAGCACAAATGTAGTTGCCCAGTGTAGATGCCAAATTTTCATGTGACTTGATTTGTAATAAGAGTTTTTTAAAAAGGGTGGCATTTTGAACAATTTTTAAAAGAAATGAGGCAGTGTATTACATAATAATACAACACACATAAATGATATAAAACTTTTAAAACCTAAAGATTGTGCTGACACTTAAAAAAAAACTTCTCACTATATTTTTAGAAGCCTTTACAGTACTGTATATTTAGCAAAACTAACACCAGAATTTTATTCAGAATTTCCTTTAACTACTTGATAATCTGCTATCACAGAAAGGACGGAAAGTAAATTTTTATTTTTGCTACATATAATCAAAGGAAAAAAATAAATCATAAAAATCTAAATCTTACAGCCATAAGCAGTAAGCCCATGTGAGAATAGTTATTTTCTGCATAAATCAGGTGGGTTTTTTTTGTACTCATCCTATCAAATTAAGAAATTCATAGGCAAAATTTTAGTGTGTGATCCAACCCCATGAAATAAAACAGGTTGTCCTCTGGTTCTGGCCTTTTTCTTCTTGAATTTAAGAATGAGAGTAAGGATTAATTTACAATACTATTAGGTTTAGCTGAATAGATTACAGCCAGATAAATTATGATTAGGTTTAAAACTAGATGTTCTTAAAGAGGCTGAATAGTACTTGCATTATCCATATTAATTGGCACAGCCACTATTCAATCAGGTAGAAAGCATAATAGTATAAAGTAAAGGTTTAAATTGTGTTGTTTACACTAATGAGGGAAATCCACCTTTGTAAATGGCATTTGCGTGTATGAGGAATGATCAAGAAACACAGAACAACTTCAGCCATAGTCCGAATTAAATTAACTTGAATCTTAATTTTAAGCTTAGAATCATTAAGAGAAAGTACGTGTATGTCTTTCTTAATGTTTCAATGATTGAAAAACAAAGGATTTCTTAAACTGTGTCATCAGCTTTTCATACTTTTTAAAATTCATTTTTATTCATTTTTGAGGGAGAAAGCATGAGCAGGGATGGGCAAAAATGGGGGAATGGGGGGGCAGGGGATCTGAAGTGGACTCTGTTCACTGACAGCAGTGAGCCTGAGGCAGAGCCCAAACTCACAAACCCAAGATCATGACCTGAGCTGAACTCGGACACTCAATTCACTGAGCTACCCAGGCCCCTAGAGCTTTTCACATTTTTAAACATTAGTGATGGAATCATTTCTTATTAAACAGTTAAAAGTAAAACATTTTCTTCAAGAAAAATACTAAACTAACAGCACTGACAATAATAACAGTAAAGCCCATTACCACTGGAAGAGGTTGGAAGGTCCTTATTGGTCTTTGGTGGTTAGAACAAACAGTAGATGCTATCAGAAATTCAAGACCACAGAGGTGCCTGGGCAGCTCAGTTGGTTGGTAAAATGTGGGTCTCTTGATTTCTCACAGTTGTGAGATCAAGCCCCACTGTCTGTCTGTCTGTCTGTCTCTCTAAAAAAAATAGTAATACAAAAGTTCAAGACGACAGACGTGAAGGGTTCTACCTGCTGCACACAGATGACTGCTCCATTTCTCCATTTCCTCTTCCTCCTTCCCCTACTGCACACACCTCCTTACCAAAAATGCATTTTATTTAAATATATATGTATATGTAAAAGTGTACTGAACTGTGTGAATTGTTGGTTCCATATTGGTTTCCTCTGCTGCTATGGAGAATTAGGAAGTTAACAAGTACACTATCTTGGTTCCAAACAATAGTAACTTGAACCAAGAAGACAGGAGCTTATTCTATTTCAAATTCCCTAGAAATAGTCACTTAATTCTTAATGTAGTCTCATGCTTAAACAACCTTTACGGTCATGACAGTCTTTCTTATTTCTAAACTCTTCATAGTGGAGCTGCTCATTTGCTCTTGTTCCATCAGCATAGCTGAAAAGATGGCTGATCACCATTTTCTGTCTAATGATCCTTTCAGTTTAGTTTATGTTTATAGAATTAATTTTTTTCACTTCTGCCTTTTCCAGAATGAATTCAATTGTTCCCGTTATTGTTTTCTTTGATATTTTACCCTCTATATCTCTAGTTGAAGCTCTTCATCTTGTTCATGTTTTTATTTGAATGACATCCAGAATTCTGCATTTGGGTGCTTATGCTTTTCCTTATACATTGAGCTTTTTTTTTAACTTGTGTTTCAAAATAGTTTGTGTTTCCCAAATAGCTTGTTATCCAACAAAGATTTTTCTGAAATATTTTCAGAACCTTTCTCCATCATGATGATGTTATTTTTTTCTTTTAAGTACCTTATACTTGTATCCTTTACTGGTTTATTTCTACTATCAAATATTCCAAAATTACTGCCTCTTCAATATTCTAGGAATTATTCTGTTATATATTATTTTATCTTAAAAAGAGATTTTTAAAGTGCTGGTCTGTGATTGGATTGGTCGTAAATTTTATTTCAAATATCCTATATAATGTAAGTCTCAATAAATGCTTAATTTGAGTATCCATGGCATTGCTAGTGGATTACTGGATTACCACATAAATATACAAGGATGAATCAAATTCATCAGGAAATTGTGACAGAATTGACTAATAGTACCTGAGATCTGGCTCTTTTTGTCTCAGATAAATATTTACTGAACTTTATAAATCACTCTTAAGCACTGTTATCTCTGTTATCTGTCATCTATCTATCTATCTATCTATCTATCTATCATCTATCTGTCACATTTCTATCATCTACCTCTGCATCACTTTCTAACTACATTCCCCTCATCTTACCAAAGTACCCATCCTAATACTAGAGATTATGATCGTACACACCTTGATAGCTCATTTGGTTTCAGTGCTGAATAATGTTCTAATATCTGGATGTATCACAGTTTATCCACTTACCTACCAAAGGACATTTTGGTTTCTTCTAAGTTTTGGCATTTATGAAAAAAGCTTTTATATCCACACAAAAACTTGCACATGGATGCTTTTATGGTTTTAATTCATTTAGGTAAATAACAAGGAATGTGATTGCTGGATTGTACAGTGAGATTGTTTAGATTTGCAAAAATCTGCCGAAGTATTTTCCAAAGTGGCTATATAATTTTGCATTTCCTCCATCAATGAATGAAGTTCCTACTGCTCCATATCTTCATCAACAGTGTTTTGGATTTTTGCCATTCTAGGTGTGCAATGGTATCTCATTGTTTTAATTTGCAATCCTGTAATGACATGTTGAACATCTTTTCATATGTTTACCTGCCACTTGTCTTCTGTATATCTTTTTTAGTGAGGTATCTATTAAGGTCTTTGGCCATTTTATAATACAGCTGTCTGATTTCTTATTGTTGAGTTTTAAGAGGGTTTTTAATATTTTGGACAACATTCCTTTTCAGATGTGTCTTTTGCAATATATACTCCTAGTCTGTGACTTGTCTTCTCATTTCCTTAGCATTGACTTTAATAGAGAAGTTTTTAATTTTAATGGAGTTAAGCTTATTGTTTCTTTCATGGAATGTGCCGTTGGTGTTGATTCTAAAAAGTCGTTGCTATACCTAAGATCATCTAACTATTCTTGTTTTCTAATAATTTTATCGATTTTCATTTTATATTTAGATCTATGATCCATTTTGAGGTAATTTTTGAAAGGTATAAGATCTTACTGAATTTATATGTCAGTTGTTCTGACACCATTTGTTGAAAAGACCATCTTTGCTCCATTATATTTTCTTTGCTACTTTTTCAAAATCAGTTGATCATATTTAGTAGGTTTATTTCTGGGCTGTCCAGTCTGTTCCATTAAATCTAGCTGTATATTCTTTTGATTAATGTAGCTCTATAGTAAGTCTTGAATTTGGGGAGTGTCAGTCCTCTGGCTTTGTTCTTTACTTCAATATTGAGTCAGATATTCTGGGATTTTGCCTCTCCATGTAAACATTGTCACCTTATTAATATCCATAAAATGAAATGCTGGGATATTTATTGACTGGGATTGTATTCAATCTGTAGCTCAAGTTGGTAAGAACTGACATCTTGACAATATTGAGTCTTCCCAACCATGAACATCTGCCCCTTTATTTAGCTTTCCTTATATTTGTCAAAGTTTTTAATTTATTCTTGGATCTTATACATGTTTTATCAGATTTGTACCTAAGTGTTTCATTTTTAGAAGTGCTAATGTAAATGATAATGCATTTTTAATTTCAAATCCTACACATTAATTGCCAGCAATATAGGAAAGTGAGTAGATTTTGTACATTTACCTTGCATCTTGCAAGCTTGTTTTAATTTCTTATTAGTTCCTGGGGAGGGAGTTGTTGAATTTTTTTTAATATTCTATATAATCACATCGTCTATAAACAGGATGACATGAGTAAGTTTTATTTCTTCACAATCTGTACACTTAAAAAAAATCTTTGCATGTCTTATTGCATTAGCTAGGTCTTCCAGTACACTGCTGAAAACAATTGGTGGGAGAAGACATCTTTATTTTGTTCTTTATCTTGTAGGAAACCTCTCCATTTCTCACAAGTATGATGTTAGCTATAGTTTTTTTTTTTTAATTTTTTTTAATGTTTATTTTTGAGACAGAGAGAGACAGAGCATGAACGGGGGAGGGTCAGAGAGAGAGAGAGAGACACAGAATCTGAAGCAGGCTCCAGGCTCTGAGCTGTCAGCACAGAGCCTGATGTGGGGCTTGAACTCATGGACAGTGAGATCATGACCTGAGCTGAAGTCAGACGCTTAACTGACTGAGCCACCCAGGCGCCCCTAGCTATAGTTTTTTTTAATATAGATTTCAAAAATCAAATTGAGGATGTCCTGCTCTATTCCCAGTATGCTGAGAGTTTTTATCATTAATGGGTTGGGAGTTTATCAGATTTTTTTTCTGGATCTATTGATGCGTTCCTGAAAAATTTTTTTTCTTTAGTCTGTTGATATGATGGATTACGCTAATTGATTTTCAAATGTTAAACCAGCCTTGCACATGTGGGATAATCCCATTGGTCTTGGTGTAGTATTCTTTTTATATATCGTTGGATTTGATTTATTAATAATTGAGAATTTTTGCATCTATATTTGTGAGATACTGGTGTATAGTGTTTTTTTTCCCCCTGTAGTGTCATTGTCTCATTTTGATTAGGGTAATGTTGGCCTCATAGAATGAGTTAGGAAGTAGTCCTACTGCTTATACATTCTGAAAGATATGTAGAGAATTGGTATAATTTCTTCTTTAATGTTTAGTAGAATTCATCATTGAACTTATCAGTCTGATGCTGTCTTTTGGAATGTTATTCATTATTGATTAAATTTCTGTAATATATAGGCTTATTCAGATTGCTTATTTCTTTTTGTGTGTGTTTTGGCAGATTGTATCTCTCAAGGAATTGGTCCATTTCATCTAGGTTGAATTATTTAATTCAAAAGATATTTTCATGTATGAAAGAACAAGAAGCATACTACCTCTATGTTGAAGGAGCTCATATTCTTGTGAGTGAAAGTAGATATCAACTAATCAAGTAATTAACAAGATAATTATATAGAGTGATAATTTGGGGTGATTAGAGAATAAGAGAGTAGTTGATCATTTGTTCAGAGTCAGTATCTATTAGGAAGTACATTTATACTGATACCTATATGACAAATATGAAGCAGCGTTTGAAACTGGAAGATCGATGAGTAAAGCATTCAAAACACTGTAAACAACAACTAAAAGTTCTACCATGGAATCAGCTTGGCATATTAAAAACAAACAAACAAACAAACAAACAAACAAACAAGGTATGTGTGTGGAGTATACTATAGAAATGGTTCTGCTTTCACTTTTGTAACATGAATATAAAATCTCTCAGAGGATGAATTTTCAGTTTTCCTCGAGGCTCCATCATTTCTAGAAGCTTTACGAAAAATGTCTAAATATATACTAAAACTTTGTGAGTAGCATTGGCATATTCAGACAGCTTAAGTAAACACCATATAATTATTCCTTAAATAAGCACAATAAAAGTTACCTGTAAAATACAAAGTAATTTGAATGCGGTTCTAAAAACTGCATATTTCTTAACTGTTAGTATACATAATTATATATAATTAAGATAATATTTATTTAGCACTGTAGATCAGATACTATGCTCAGAATTTTCCATGGTTTATCTCATTTATTAAGTCCATTTACTGATAGAAAAATGCAGCCTTGGGTTGCCTAGGTGGTTCCATCAGATAAGTGTCCAAATCTTGATTTCAGTTCAGGTCATGATCTCGCCATTCATGATACTGAGAGCCCCACTTTGGACTCTGCATTGACAGCAGGGAGCCTGCTTGGATTCTGTCTCTCCCTATCTCTCTCCCTCTCTTTCAAAATAAATAAATACATAAAGAAAGAAAGAAAGAAAGAAAGAAAGAAAGAAAGAAAGAAAGAAAGAAAGAAAGAAAGAAAGAAAGAAAGAAAGAAAAATGCAGTGTTAATGAAATTAAAATAACTGGTCAAAGGTCACATCACAAAAAGTAAGAATAGAATTCTTGTGGTAGGCATCTTGGTATTAGACCCTTTTTAAAATGCAAAGGTACTGTCCCTTCAATTGGTTAAAATACATAAATCAAAGTAAGGCAAGTAATCACATTGCAAATTCCTAATGTTACACAGTTGACCCTTGAAAAATAGAGGTTTGAACTGTGCAGTTCCATTTATACATGAATTTTTGTTGATAAATATAGTACATTTCCATAAGTGTATTTTCTCTTTCTGATGGTTTTCTTAATAACATTTTCTCTTCTTTAGCTTACTTTGTTGTAATTATAGTACAGTACCTAATACATATAACCTACAAAATATGTGTTAACTGTTTATTTTATCAGTAAAACTGCTGGTCAACTGTAGGCTATTAGTAAAGTTTTGGGGAAGTCAAAATTTACACATGAATTTTTGACTTTGTGGGAGTCAGTACCCCTAACCCCCATGTTTTTTAAGGGATAATTATGATTTTCATTTTTAATTTTGTGATATTGAATCTAATATAGGAAATACTTTAATATTTTTACTGACTCTGACTCATATCTTTTAATGTATGTGCATAATTCATTGTAGTTTTATTATAAATGGAAACCAATTTGAATTTTTTTCTCAATTTTCTTTTACTTGCTAGCAAAAGTCTATTTATTATTTTTATTTTGTTTTATTATTTTATTTTTTTGAAAGAGAGAGAGGGGAAGAGAAGGAGAAAGAGAATCCCAAGAGAATCTCAACAGGGGGCTCAATCCTATGAACAGTGAGATAATGACCTGAGCCAAAACCAAGAGTTGGTCGCTTAATCACCTGAGCCACCCAGGCACCCCTGAAATGTATTTTATAGTGAGCCTTCCTATTATCTGTTTCACTAAGGGTATGTTTCTCAAGCTGAAATATTCCTTTTTTCAGGGAGATCAATTATATTCTTCATGATGCTTTTGAAGTTATAAAACATATATGTAGTGAGTCATCCTGAAGTATCATATTTTTTTAAAAAATTTAGGAGAAATTAAATTATACATCACATATAAAATAGAATACAAATCATGATTTTTTTAAACAAGAGATTTCAAAGAAATTTTATTTGTGTGATAGGCAGTTTTCGTGTTGTTACCCATCCCTCTCTACCTAAAAATGTCACTCTTAATAAGTTTTTAGATAGAAGAGGTTGAGAATTACTGCATTTGACAATTCTATGAATCTGTGATTTGTTATTAAAGTTCCACAAATTTTAAAATGGGAGGTAAAGACAGTTTCTTAGGGTCTATTACCAACCTATAAGTTTGAAGGTCCATAAAGCAGACTTAGAAAGTATACCGAGAAATGATCCAAGCTCATATATATAACATTAATTTATCATTCAGTGAAATTATATATAAAACCAGATCACTAATTAACCAATTTATGGAGAGGACTATCTCTTTCCAATATCTAAAATGCTCACACCTTTATTTAGTGTAGATTCTTTTTTAGTATTACTGTACTGAGTATTCTCGGAAAATATATAAAAAAGAAATCTGTTCACAGGAAATAGCGTTTGAGCAGAGGAGGTGAACATTCATGTAGATGCTCTGGTTGCCTTCAAATCCATCATTATTTTAAATTATGCTGCATTCATGTTGCCAAATCCAGCTTCTCCACACCACATTTTCCTTTGCTGGTCATGAGTTCAAAAAAGTAATATCACTGTTCAACCATGTCAAGTTACTGTACAGTTTGTCTTATAAGTTGAATGAATTGAATAAAATAAACCATGACAAATATTTAGCTCAATACCTGGCACATAACCGATTATTAAAAAGTTTATACTTGTACTAACTAAAGTATCATTTACTAACAAGAGAAGAATATAATGAGGATATATAACACAGCTGTAAAATACTAATGGTGTGTGTGTGTGTGTGTGTGTGTGTGTGTGTATTTAATTTTTTTTAATGTTTATTTTTGAGAGAGAGCATAGGTGGGGGAGGGGCAGAGAGAGATGGAGACACAGAATCCTAAGCAGATCCAGGCTCTGAGCTGTCAGCACAGAGCCCGACGTGGGGCTTGAACCCTTGAACCACAAGATCATGACCTGAGCTGATGTCAGTTGCTTAACTGACTGAGCCACCCATGTACACCCAGGGTGTGTGTGTATGTGTGTATGTGTGTGTGTGTGTGTGTGTGTGTTTGTATATATATATATTATAATTTTTTTAAAGAAATGACCTAACTTCATACATTAGATACAGAAACAAAACTAAACAAAGGAAAGCTATTTGGGACAAAAAACAAACAAACAAACAAAAAAAAACCAACCTTACTAGAGACAAGGGTATCTTTTTTTTTAATTTTTTTTAAACGTCTATTTATTTTTGAGACAGAGCATGAATGGGGGAGGGTCAGAGGGAGGGAGACACAGAATCTGAAGCAGGTCCAGGCTCTGAGCTGTAAGCACAGAGCCCGACGCTGGGCTCGAACTCATGGACCACGAGATCATGACCTGAGCCACCCAGGCGCCCCATGGGTTTCTATATATAATGTGTCTATGCTGTCAATCTGACTTAATCTGATCTACTTTTATATTTATACTTTTTACTTTTGCAATGTATCTTATTTGGAGCACAGTATAATAACATTTTTTACTTAGAGAGCACGTTTCATCAGAAAGGTCAATGTACTTTTTAAACTCATTAATTCTTACAGCATCCCTAGGGCTGTATATTACACAGATGAAGGGATTTAAAACTGAGATGGATAAACAATTTTACACTGTGACATTGCAGTAAAATGACCAAACTTTCAATTAACCTATTGTAGGCACAAAATAGAGATTCAACTAATATAATTTTGGGACCGTGGGGGGTGTGGATTTCAAATATCTACAACTAAAATAATGTTGGCAAAAAAGGTAAATGAGTTAATAATTAAATGTGATTCTGCACATAGCAAACATATAGTTCATCAAGGCAAACATGGTATTTGCAGTCATTTTAACTTAATATTTTGAGGAGAAATGAAATTAGTGACTGTAAATCTGATTTTGATTTAATTTGGGCAGTTCATTGAAAGAAAGGTAAACATTTAGTTTTAAATTACTTCTACTTAAAAGTGAGTATTATCCAAATTATCTGTAAACTTTCTGTTAAAGCATGTGATCTATCCAAAACTAATGGATCCACTGTTTCTTTAGAAGAAATATTATTAGTAAATTTATAGAGCACAGCAAAAATTCTCCAACTATTCATAGGCAATTAGAGTTATACTAGAATCTTTTTTTATTAGAAGAAAAAGAAGCAGATGTTCAAAAATACCTAACAAGATTATACATTAATAATCACTTAATAAAATATGCTATATCAAAAGCAATTCTGCTGACTTCATGATCTTGGGGGAGTTATAGGATGCACTAGCTTTCCTACTTTTAATTTGAGAATATTTTTAAAATATTGCACCAACTTCCATTTATTTTTAAAAGAGAAAAATGCACAGTGTCATTAATAATGTACATAATTCATATAAATGCATTGTATTAAAAGGTACTTTAAGGAAAGCTCATGGTTTCTTTGGAGTAAGAATGTATAAAGTGATTACAATGTTCTTTTCTCATGAATATGTCAAAACAGCAAAATCACAGCCATTTGTTAAAGGGCCATTCCCACATCTTATCACTAGTGTATATGTGAAGGTTTTTTTTTTTTTAATGTTTATTCTGAGAGAGAGAGCACAAGTGGGGGAGGGGCAGAGAAAGAGGTAGGGAGAGAATCCCAAGCAGGCTCCACACTCAGCACAGAGCCCAATGTGGGACTCCATCCCACAACTGTGAGATCATGACCTGAGCCAAAATCAAGAGCTGGATGCTTAACTACATGTAAGTCATAGTTTCAACATTTCTATAAACAGTATTCTTTATTCCTACTGGCTATACTAAATGGCAAAAAAATAAATGTGTTTCTGTTACATTTTGCTTACAATTTTTAGAATGATGTAGGGAGAAGAAATTACAACCAGAAATTCTTTCCTACCTCTGAGTTATGCCACAAAAAATATTGAGGGTGTGACACTAAAAAATGTTCAAGGTTACCTCACATCCCTGAGTTCTGTGGCTGTTTTCAGGAGCTTTCAGTTTCCCTATGTACAATCCATTAGTTGCTTCTGTCAAATCATGGGGATTTTATTTTCTGGTCCTTGGTTTTACAAGTTGTCTTATGCAAAGAATATATTATCTTCCAAAACACCACAAATTAAAAAAAAAAAAGTACTAATAGCTTTCATGTTATTTTTAGGAATTATTCCAGTCATTTTAAAAAGCAGTAAGAGGGAGTGATCTCAGCAAGATGTCAGATTAAGATTTCCTGGGCTCCCCTTCCTCCCACAAACACACCAATTTAGCAACATTTCACACACAAATTCCCCTCATCAGAAATTTAAAAACTACTAATTGAAAGGCTCCAACACCCAGGCAAGTATGTAACTAGACTCACTGAAGTCAGTAGGGAAATTCAGGATACCATCTAGGCAGAATATCTAATCCTGGCTCAGAGCATAAAATCAGGAAGAAACTCCCTAGCCTCTAGCTTCTTGCAGGTTAACTAAGGAGGTGGTTTGTATGTCCAGCAGCCCAACTTTTCCAAGAGGGCTCTGCAGGGGCCCTGCTTCTGACTTGCTTGACTTGGATGCTGATGGAATCCACAGAGTCTAGCATCCTAAGAAAGAATGAAGATGGTGGCTTGGGTTAGTTATGCCATTGATCCTTCTCCTAGCTCGACAGACAAATGAATAAACCCTAGTTTCTCAACTCTGGAGAGCGAACGAGTTGATCCCTGGTTATAGCACCTCAACTTCTCCATAGATGTCCAAAAAACTAGCATCTGTCTTACCAGTTTTGGAGCTCTGATGGGTTGGGAATAGCCTAGCTCCATGAGGGAGAAAGTGGTTTGAGCTCATAGATGCCAATGGCTCTCCCTCCTGTGCCAACACAGAGTGAGGGGACAAAAACCACAGCTTCCTGCTGCTTCCTGGGGAGGGAAATAGTAAAGACCGCCAAAATATCTCACAGGGATGATTGGTGAGGGTCTTCTCCTATATATGGCCAGTAGGTGAAGACTGGGAGAGATTCCTACACGGTCTAACGTGTAGACTTCAACACAGAGAGTTAAGGAAAATAAAGAATCAAGTAACAATGTTCCCAACAACAGAACACAAAAAATCTGCAGAAAGTGACCTTATTGAAGTGGAATTAAATGACTTACCTGACCGAGAATTCAAAATAACAGTCATAAAAATGTGTATCAATGTCAGGAGACTAATGCATTAACAAAGTGATAATTTGAGGAGAGTAAGAGAGTGCATAATTTGGAAAGGATGGTCTCTTCAACAAATGGTGTTGAGAAAACTAGGTATCTACCTGCAAAAGAATATAATTGGACCTTTATCTTACACAATACAAAGAAATCATTTCAAAATGTTTTTTTTAATGTTTGTTTATTTTTGAGAGACACAGAGATAGAGCATGAATGGGGAGGAGCAGAAGGAGAGGGAGACACAGGATCTGAAGCAGGATCTAGGCTCTGAGCCATCAGCACACAGCCCCACACGGGGTTTGAAACCATAGACCTCGAGATCATGACCTGAGCTGAAGTGAGATGCTTAACTGACTGAGCCACCCAGGTGCCCCCACGGAAATCATTTCAAAACTGATTAATGACTTAAACATAAGACCTGAAACTGTAAAACTCCTAGAAGAAAACACAGGGGGGGAAGCTTCATTACATTCATTTTCAATGATCTTGGGCATCATACCAAAAGCCACAAAGCAAAAACAAACCCATGGGAATATACCAAACTGAAAAGCTATACAGAAGCAAATTACAGAAGGTAATTTGTCCTTATGAAAGTTATCTGGCATTGATACTGTGTTTGAAGCATATAAACTAATTAATAATTTTGAATAAATGCTTTATTCCATCAATATAGGAACATATCTGAATATCACTATTCTCTGAAAACCAATAAACCAATCAAAAACTACTCCCAACTGAAGGACCATTTGCCCCTTATATCTGGCTGACTAGATCAAAAGCTTTATAAAGTCCAGTAGCAGGTCATTTATGTTCCCTGTCATGTGTTTAATGCCCAACACAGTGCCAGTCAGTGACTGGCCATTTCTGTGTATTTATTGAATACACAAATGTTAGGCCCACAAAATAAATGAAGCAAATTATTCAGTTACATCTAGCCCACTTTTCCTGTGAAGCCCACTTTTGTACATTTCTCAAATGCTTTTATTAATTTATTATGCTCAGATTACTTCACATGATACCTTATGGAGGCAGCAACATACTGATCTTTAGAAGTAAAAATTATAACATTGAGGCTATTCTAACTATGATGCATTACAGGCTTAGTACTAGTACTTAATTAATTTTCTATGGCCTATACAAATAGTTGATACTGGAAAGCTAGTTATTCAAAAAATGAAAACAAATTATATATTTGATTTATATATAAATTATATTATATATATATATATATATATATATATATATATATATATATATGAATTGAATTACACTTAAATAAAAATGTTTTAGGGCCTCCAAGATTCAGTCATCTCTCTCCTGGCCTACAGTAATAATTTACTAGTTCTTTCCTCTCGCTATAACCCAGTAGATCCACTTTTCTATGCTGGAGCCAAAAGCACTTTTTTCAAAGTGTTGTCTCTCATCCTACGATTCTTCTGCTTAAAATTGTCTTGTACGTTAACATAATCAAAATGGAAAACAATCCTTGTTATGACACTAGAAGAGTATCTTCTGACTACTTTTGTAACCTTGTTCTGTACAGTATTCCTTCACTCCCTCCTCTTCAGAAACACTGGTATTATATGTGGTTCTGAGGTCATTACTTGCTTTTTCTGGGGCTCTCTCTCCTTAGATCTTCATATGGCTGCCTCTACTCATAATTTAGGTTTCAAGTCAAAAATTTCTTCCTTTGAGAGGATCTCTGACTACTCAACTAAATCATAGGTACATCAGCAAGGTCTAGAATGGTGCCTGAAATTCAGTAGGAGCTCAATAAATATTTTTTTTTTCTAAAACAATGAATAAGAAATGGGTTTTAAATTCTGGCCACAGGATAAAAGTTATTATTTCTGCTGTTAATATTTTTTTCAGCTTGTTATAGCTGTACACATCCACTTCTAAAATTCTCAAAAGGAGAAGTCTTATGAACATATAACTCTTACAGAGCTTTCTTCCATGGGGTGTACCATGAGTATAAGTTAACTGTATATTTAGTAAAATGTGTTTTTTGGGTCATATTTATTTATGTCTAGTATTATAGTTGTACATCTAATTTTATCTGACATCATTAGTGTAGTTTTACTGTTTATTCAGGATTTGATATACCAGATCTCATATATGTGTGTGTATATGTATATATGTATATATACATACACACACACACACACACACACACACACACACACACACACACACTTACCTAGAAAGTAGGGTTAATGTTACTTACGCCACCTTTTTGAAGCTGTTTGTGCCACTGAAATTCAAAATTTTGGGTTCAACTCTTGCCTTTAGAATTTTTAAGACGCTGAAAAGTTAAGATACTATTATTTTCTTGAGACATTTTCTCTGAAATACAGCATTTTTCACAATTTGGAATTCTTTTCTGTCTTTTAAATTGGATTATTGTAATGCTGCCCTTAGAAATTCTTAAAGTGTAACTTATATAACATTTTTCCCCCTGTAGTCTGTATTAACCATCATTGTTTTCAGAGCATTCTACTTCAAGCTGTTCTTTGTGCCCTATATAGCATAAATGTTTATCTTTTTTTTTTCTGTGCTCCACCTCTTGCAAAGAGAGCAGCTGTTGGCCTGTAAAAGAGTGCCAAATTTAAATTCTAAGCACCTGGAGGCAGGACAGGCCCTATTGAAGGTCCTCATTTCTAGAATTCTAGGCCTAAACTAGGCTAGAAAAGACCTAGTTAATGTTAAGGGTGCGTGCGTCTTGCATCAAATTTATCCTTCTTGGATAGGATATGAACTATTTGCCCAGAAGCACGAATATAGTAACTGGAACTCTCAGTTAATTGCACTGCCTTTCATATAGATAGAGTCATGTGGAAAGGTTTGACTTAGAGGTCTCTGGAGAACAGGGTTCAGCACTATCCTGACATACTAAGTATGGGGACAGAACATATGCTGCTCTCTTTCTATAGCACACACAAAAAATATACAGTTCCCTGCAATTATAAGGGCTTGCTTATCATTGATGCAAGCAGGTGTTTCTTTTTCATTTGTGAGACTCTTCTCTGCTATTCAATTACATTTCAAACACCTGAGCAGTGCATAGATTTCTTGATAATAGAAATTAGGTCATAGTTTTGCCTATGTATAAAGCTAATACTGGTAGTAAACATCCTGATTATAGGCGCTATTGAATGCCCTTTATATAGGTTATTTAAGCTCTATGACACTTTAAGAAATGACGAATAGCCCTAATTGGTATGAAAATAGAATCTTGTGTACTTTAAGTAACTTATCCAAAGTTATATAGTAGAAAATAATCTACAGTAAAATTTTTAATCCAAGGGTGCCTAATGCCAAGTGTATGCTATTTCTATTATGCTACATTGCCTATTAATAAATGGTAACACATTTGACCTGAGCTAGTATACATAAATTACATAGTTTCTTATCTCCTAGTAGGAATCCCAAATCCATCAATAGTTCTTGGAAGGACAGGTTTCAATAAACCAAAAGATCTTATTTTACATAAAAGAATTACTTTTAATAGTTTTTTTTTAAATATGGACCTGATAAATTACCCATGTAATAATACAATTACCCATGTTTATATAATACATTTGAAAGCATGTTATAAAATCACAAAATAAAATGTATAGGTATATGCACAGTATGTAAGAATGCCTAACCCCCAAAAATGTTTTGGAGGAAAAATTTTGGTCCTGACTCTTAAAGTAAAATATATTAAAATTGTATATAATACGGATTTTCAGAGCACTATTTATTATAAAGTAACAAGGAAAGAGTTTCATGATGTCTATGACATTTAGTAGCTATCTATACTGTGTTCACAAGCCTTTTAAAATCTAATTTATAGACTTGAAAGTGATGCAATGTTTTTAGAAAATAAAAGTGCTGATCTAGAGCATATTTTCAATTAAATAATGTGTTTTATTGTGCAATATGTATAGTTTGAGGATTGAAAATGTGCTGAGTTTAATCCAATCCACAAATCATTACTGTGCTTCCAACAGATTCTTTATATTCAAATACAGAACATGTTAAGTATTCTGCTAAGAACTGAATACTAAAGAGGAAGTAATTTTGCTTCCACATAAAGATTATTTCAAACTTATTTCCTGTTATCCATATGCCTACTTTAAAGAAGGAAGAACTGACAATTATATGCCTGCCATTTACTCAAACATTGCAGTGCACATGTTTTCAATTATACTTTGCAGTGTAATCAGTTTATATGCTATGTCCTTTATGTCCTTTATTTTCTCTTCAGCTGCTTTGCACAAGTAGAAAACTGGAAACTACTCAGTCTAAGAAAATGGATTGAATATTATTTTACCATAAATTTACCCAGATTCCAAAGATGCTCTTAGCACGACAAAGCTATTTTACATAGTTTCATTGAGATCATGGACTGATTAGTAGTCAAAAAAATAAAAGCATTGAAGAATTAGATATTTTCTTCTCCCTTTTCATTTCATACATGTAGTTAAAGAACAATTGCTGATTTTTATGTGACGATGGCATAAGGAGAATGAGAAAACTAAACAACAGAAATGATTCACTAAAGATGTAACAGTTACGCTCTTGAATATATTTCTCAACTAAGAAGTAAAATCTCTTGTTCCTGAAATCTACATATCCCCCAATCAAAAATTCACTTCAGCAAAAACTGCATCTAAATTAGCATTTCAATAGTGGCATATTTCCATTGTACTATTCAAATTTTAATTTCCCTCTTTATTTCAGGAGGGGTAGCATCAAATTATATGGGACTGACACTTTCTACAAAATTCATAGAGCTTAATGAAAATGTCGAGATAGAGTCAGACTAAACAGTTTACCCTGTTTTGTTTATTCCTAAAGAATGGTGATACTGGTTAAAAACCTTAAATGGATCCTTATTTAAATGGATTTAAATGGATCCTACTGACTAAAGTTCTTATGAATATGGTGTTCATGTCCTCCTTTCTAATCTTATCAAGAGCCTTCCTTTACCTTACCCCTGTCTTTCCAATTCAATAAAAACTGTACATGTGGATACTTTATCTTCCCCAGATAGGCCTTGCACTCCCTTGTTGATTCAAGCCTTTGATAACAATGCTCCAAACCTTATGGAAATCCTCATTCCATTCTCTATTCCCTCCAATTTTGGTCACCACCAAGTCCTCCTGTAATACATCCATGACATTATTCAGATCTCACTTCTTGAACCTGTTGAAAGCAATATTGCCTGCCCTTGTATTTCATGACTTACATTATTATAGTTTTTGTTTTTAAAAAATTTTTTTAATGTTTATTTATTTTTGAGACAGAGAGGACAGAGCGTGAACGGGGGAGGGTCAGAGAGAGGGAGACACAGAATCTGAAACAGGCTCCAGGCTCTGAGCTCTCAGCACAGAGCCCGACGTGGGGCTCGAACTCCCTGACCACGAGATCACGACCTGAGCCAAAGTCGGTCGCTTAACCGACTGAGCCACCCAGGCACCCCAATTATAGTTTTTGTTAATTCTCCTTATACTATATTTTCAAACATAATTGCTTACCTTCTTTGCCTTAGTTATCTTTGCGGTCTTTCAGTCCTTAGAATGTTGTAGAATATTGTACTTATCAAACATTACTCTGTTTTCATTTTTAATATTTTTCCTCAAAACTCTGGTGTTAGAAAAAACTTTGTCATTTTAAATAATTCTAATATCATAAATCAAGTAGACCGCTCCTTTTTAAATAAGTGCCCAAATACTGAGCACCTGTGATTCTATGCTCACAACAGTTAATGTAACCCAAACGCCTGCCAATGGCGATATGCATAATTGGTGATATGTATAAAGACCTGCACTATTGACCTCCTTCTTGGTGTATTTTGCCAACTTTAGTGTATAAAAACAGTCACCTTGTATTATCATCACTCTTTTTATATTCAAATTTTAAGGATAACTTCCTTGTCAAAATACCTAGAGACAGATAAATTTCCTAAATTATCTATTTTTATACCTATACAATACCTTTACTATAACATTCCTGACATAGCACACCAATGTATTTTGCTCATTAAATGTTGACAGAGTGTCTACTCTGAATCAGACATGAGGTAGGCAGTAAGAATATAACTACACAGGATATGCATAGTTACTCTTCTAGTGGTTTCTGTGACCTGCTTGGATATAAAGAGTAGGCAGAAAATTATAATATAGTGAGATGACTGTTTCATTTATTTATGGGCTGCCAGGAAAGCACTTAGGTGGACACTTATAACCAGGATTTGTGGTTATAGGGAAGGCTTCTTTGAAGAACTGATGTTTATACTGAAACTTGAAGGATAAGTAGAAGTTAACCAAATGAGGAGGGACCAAAATTCACTAGCAATGGAAACAAAGATAATAGAATATTCTGTGGTCTGGGAAATAAAAGATATCAGCATGTTTATAATATAGAATGTAAAGATAGTAGAAATGACAGAGAAGCCAGAAAGATGTTGAAGGGCACTAAAACTATTTAAGAAGTTTGAACTTTAATCTGCGATCAATGGGAGCCATTGGAATGACATCCAAAGGAATGGCATGATGACAATTATTTTCCAAAAATCACTTAGGTTGCAGTGTGGATAATGGAGAGGACAGGGGGCAAGGATGAGCCAGAAAGAAGTTAGTCCTTAATCATTTGTAGTTATCAGTAATCATGGTCTGAGCAGAGGAAGAGGCCAAGGAGACGCAAAGTGTTAGAATGTTTATATAATTGAATACGTTTTGGATGTGGAATGAGAAGTTAGTAACTCTCAGTAGTGTGACTTTTGCAACTGAGAAGATGATGTTGCCATCTAGTTGTTAAAGCAAGAAATGCAGGAGTAGAGCAGTGACCTTTTGCTCTGGAGTGAAGTATAGCTAAAATAACCGTTATTCCAGACCCTTGAATCCTAGACCAGTGTAGAACCTCTATGCTGCAGATTACAAAGAAATTGTGTGAGAGTGTGCACTATTTACCGAACCCATTTTCATGGCAGGATGTTCCATGCAGGAATTTTTTTATATTGTGCCTACAGTGATAGTTAACAATAAAATGACTTTGAAATGGCAAATACTTGTTATTAGAAATGGCATTGTAATTTTTATTTGGCTATTTCAAAAAGAAAATGTTTGCCCAGATGAATTTTCAGGAAATAAGGTTATCAAATTGAGTTTAACACACTCTACATAAAGAACTTTAGGAGTAGAGCAAGTTGTAAAACAGAAATGAGGTTTCAAAAATAAGCTTATTAAATTGCTTAAATTCACGTCAATCTCAATATAAATAACTGTAATAAGAAAACGCAATTTTGCTGTTTGGAGTGGAATCTACCAGCCAACTTTATTGGATGCCTTCCTTAACACACTTTAAGAGATGTAAATGATCTGTAGACATCTAATATTTACCCCAGGCCTTCATATCTTTTAGAATATATGATTATCTACCAAGACTAAACACTTGCATATTTGGTTGTATGAGTTAGCTCTAGGTTCAGTCAGCTTATCACTCTCTCAGTGGCAAGGCTCTAGTTACTGTGTTTCTGCTAAGTTACAAGTTAAATCTTGGGGGGCACAGAGAAAGATTATTTAAATGTATTATATATATTATATATATAGAGAGAGATTATATATATATATATAAATTGAATTATATATATAATTATATAAATTGTGTGTGTGTGTGTGTGTGTGTGTGTGTGTGTGTGTATATATATATATATGTTATTTGAGAATACCCAATAAAAGGAGAGAAAGGATCTAGGAGATACTAGGAAAACTGCCAAGAAGTCTAAATCACACTAAAATTACTGTTCAAAGAGACTTTCTCTGTGTTCAATAACTGTCAATTAGGCAAAGAAAAAAAATGCTTCAAAAGTCACATTCTAGCATACTATATTTGATTATCAGGAAGAATAAAATTAATTCCAATGAAAAATATAGATTGAGATTATCAAATTGAATTAAAAATCAAAAAATATACTGTATCTAGCCATGTTTAAGAACCTTCTAAGGGTCCTAGAGCATGCATCTGGAATGTATTCTGATCTAACATTTCTTTAAGTGATCCTTAAGAATATCTGAATGCTGCATTTCATTCAAAATGCTGAAAGAATTCCCAAGCAATTGAGTCAGGAAATTTTGCTGCCTTCCACCTTAGGAATATATTGCTCCCAATCACTATGCCATAAAAATAAAATTTTAAATGAATTAAGCAATGATTAGTATTTTATCTTTTACTATCTGCATTCATTTTACCCTTTTGGTGGACACATGCATTTGTCTAAGGTGAAATTCTGTGTTAGAAATTGTGAATGGTTCTAATTTTTTTAAAAAGTTTACTTTGAGAGAGAGAGAGCATGCAAACAGGGGAGGAGCAGAGAGAGAGGGAGAGAAAGAGAATCCCATGCAGACTCCACACTATCAGCGCAGAGCCTGATGCAGGGATTAAAGTCACAAACGGTGAGATCATGACCTGAGTGGAGATCAAAAGTCCACTGCTGAACCAGCTGAACCATCCAGGCACCCCTGGATGGTTCTAATTTAAAAACAAAACAAAACAAAACAAAACAAAAACTATTGAATATTATGCATTAATGTTTAAAATGTCACTGATAGTAACAGCTGAAAGTTGAACAGATTTGATAAACCCCCTTTAAAAGATTAAGCTTTCTCAACTACGATGCAAATCAATTCTGTGTGCAGCACTCACCTGGAATGCTCTACGTTACCCCCTGGCAAACATGGGAGCATAGGGAATTAATATGCAAAAAAATCTCATGCTGCTCCGCTGTTTCAGGAGTAATCAAGTTCCTGGGGCTTGATCCTGGATTCAGATGTCTTCTGCTAGCACCGTGAAACCATGGCAGGCCAACATGTCAGCAGAGTAAAATCTCAAATCCTTCATAGTTCTTGACACTTGTTGTTATTTTCAAGATGATTTTTGAAAAAAAAAACTATTAAGTATAATAAATACTCAAAAAATATTTAACAAATACATCAGAGTTTTGGTAACTGTTAAAAATGTGGAATCTAGGTCCCAATACAGTGGACTTAATGATTTAAATTTTTTGAAGGTGAAAGTATTTCATTTTAACTAGTATCCTAGGTGATTCTTAGATGCCACAGAAGTTTGAAAACCACTGGTATCAGGAAATAGATGACTAGACTGCTTCTTAGGTTGTCAGATAAACGAAATTTTTTCATCAGTCAATTCAGTCATATTATAGTTTTTTTTAAATGAGGAACGCTGTATTTAAAATGCGTTTATTCTAGAATATCATTTTCCACTTTTGGAGTATTATTTCTTTACATTCTCTGCAAAACACGATTCCTACACCTCTATCCCACCCTCTTACTGTATTAACAAAATTGATAATTCTGCAGCTGGCAGTAATTATGTAGGTTAATCAAAACATGAAGATAAGATGAAGATAAGTGTGTCTATTTTGTTATATGCTTGAATGCTTATGAATTATATAAATATGTATAACCATTGGTGATAAAAGTATGTATGTATACCTATCCATCCATATTTGTATCTATTTATACAATTTGAGTAATATACATTAGACAAATCATTAAATGCTTATTTAAAATCTGGGCTATAAACATGTATCTAAAATGTTTCCTGCAGCCCAGTTACCCATCTTGATACACATTTTCTTCATTACAGTGTTCTTTTGTGATCTTTTCTTCTGAGTACATAGAGGATGTATTCCTCTCTAGTAGTCTGGAAAATATATATATATCACACACACACACATACATACACACATATACATACGCACTTATATACATATATATACACACATATATATTTATTTATATATTTACATATAAATATATAAAATGATCCTGTCCCTTAGGTAGCTCATGATATAAAATGGTAACTATAGCATGAAAACATAAGCAAAAGGCAAAATTTAACTGCAACATTACAAATAAATGTTAACTGAAAAAAAAGAGGCCTATTTCCATGGAAAATGGTTTCACAAAGAATCTGTTAAAGTAGACCAGATTAGTTTGTAAAAAGAAGGGATTAGTAAGCCATGCTGAGCAAAAGGGCTAATAAATCCATTAAGAAAAGTGAAACAAACAATCTCCATTTTCCTAAACTCTCAATAGTTTTGCTAAATAGTAAAGCAGCTGAAATACCTTTTCTTCAATCATGAATAGCACAAGCGCAACCGCTGAAGAAATGTACCATGTTGGGCTTAACTATGAGAAGTGAATATCATGGTCATGAAAAGATGAATTTCAAAAGCTGTTTCTTTGGGGATGCCTGGGTGGTTCAATCGGTAGTGTTTGACTCTTGATTTCAGCTCAGGTCATGATCTCATGGTTTGTGAGTTTGAGCCCTGCATTAGGCTCTGTGCTGATAGTGTGGAGTCTGCATGGGATTCTCCCTCCCTCCCTCCCTCCCTCTCCCCCCCCCCCGCTTGTGCATGTGTGTGTACTCTTTATATCTTTCAAAAAATAAATGAATAAACCTTTAAAAAGCTGTTTTTACTTTTCCGTTGTAAATTAGAACACAATATAAATTGAATCTTAACACATAATAAAGGGGAGGAAAAAAGTTCTTAACAATTTTCATTTTAATAGAGAAACGACACTTTCCCTCAGCTTCAGAGACTATAGTGTGATGACTTCCAAGCTTCATATTGACATAGTGATGAGAGATAGAAGTAATAACTTTGACCAAATTTTCTGGATATATTTGCACATTAGGAATAATAGAAAAATACAGGAAGACAGGTAACAGCTTGAGGACAGCAGTGATTTACTGTGAGTTCCTGAAGACCAAGGTGAAGAAAAATACAATGATTTCCTTTATAATCATATATATTTAATCATTTATATTTTTGACACAGTAATACTTTATTAGTGGGGTTTCTGGTTGGCTCAGTTGGTTAAGTGTCTGATTCTTAATATTGGTTCAGGTCATCCTCTCACCATTCATGGGCTTGAGCCCCACATTAGGCACTGCAGTGACAGAGTAGAACCTGCTTTGGATTCTCTCCCTCTCTCTCTGCCACTCTGCCACTCATGTGCACTCTCACTCTCTCTCAAAAAAAAAAAAAACTTAAAAATACTTTATTAGTTATGTAACCTATCTATGAAAATTGTATTGTGATGAAATATTAAATATCCTTATTGTCATAAACATCATGTTCCTCTTTACTCTGCTGATATATACAGTAACCATCCTCCTAATATTTACTTTGTGCCAAGAATTTTGTTAAGGACATTACGTATAACCTCTCGTTTGATTCTGTAATCTCCTCTAAGAGTAAGATATTTCATTTTACCCCTTTATGTTTGTGGAGATGAGCCTATGGAAAGTCTGCTGAGTGTGGCAAGAGATGTTATAGCTGACAGAATTGACCTGTAATTTAGATAGTCTTATTGTAAAAATCCATAATTAGTCTCAAGTGTCTTGCATCAATTATTTGTTCTTGGTGAATAGACAGGCACAGAGCCTGAATCTTCAATAACAATGAAGTAAAGAAACATAAGAGCATTCATATGACAGTGGCTAAGCCAAGATTCTAGTGCCTCATCCAAGGGCCTTGGAGATGGGGAAGGCTGTACCTCTGGTAGACTCTATTGTTTCTCACTTTGAACATTGTCTCTTTGACAATTGAACTTCATATCCTTATCATCCTTGTCATTATAGATGCTTTAATTTTTTGTTTGTACACATATTTCATCAATCACACCATCATCCTTTTATGACAACCATGCATTCCCATTTTACAAACAAGAAAAACAAAGTTCAAAGATGTTAAAGAATATAGCAATATCACGCACCCTTTAAGTGACTAAGATAGGATACAGTGTAGGTACTATAGATGTCAGAGAAAGATTCTTAATTAGCATGCTTTATCACATAATTTTTTTTGTTAGACAAAGAGAAACTTTCCACAGGTAAAGACTTCACTGACAGACCTCCTAGATAACTGTGTGAAAGTGAATGGAGAGTTGTTAAACACACCTACCCACCTAATTATATTGCAGTTAATTAATAAATACAGAACAAAAAGAAACTTAGAACAACATCAAGTCCTTCTAATTTGTTTCTTTTCAATCAGTGTGATCTCTGGTGATATGAGATAAGCAAGCAATGGTTGCTGGCTGTTTCCCATAGCAGTGTTTTACTTTCTATGCATGGTTTCCTTTTTCTGTATATTTGGCGTAGCAAAGGTGTAGCAAAAATTTTGCCGAAGGGTATTAGTTGATCAATAGGAGCAGATTCAGGTTGTTGGGAAAAACCTGTAGTGATGCTTCAGGTGCAGCCCAAAATCGATAAAGAAAAGTACTTCTTAACACAGTGAAATAAAGAGCAATTACTTACTCTACCTAAATGACATCCTTTGTTGGATCATTGTCTATGCTGGAAGCTGATAGGTACCAAACTAAGGGGCTGTGAGATGAGCAGTTGACATGGTTAGGAATGGAGTATACCAAAGAAATGATTTAACCTCAATTTGTAAATTAGATCTGCAGTTATATAAACTGACAGAGGCAGGAGCATGTTTCTTGAGTTCTTGAGTAATTTCAAGAAAATATTAGAGAGAATTGCAGTTTTAATTTATGGCAAGTCTTCTCAACCCTGGCACTATTGATAATTTAGATAGTTCTTTTTTGTGAGGGACTGACCTCTACTTGACACACACTAATAGTTGCACTCCCATACACATATTGTGAACATATGATATGCCCCTTGAGAGGCAAAATTGTCCTAGTTAAGAACTATTGACTTACCAATCAAAAATTTGTTTTACCTGACTCAACATGTTTATGCATTTTTTCTTCCCTGATATGATCCTTATATAGAGAGAAATAAAAGTTCTAAGGTGCATGCACCTAGAGTAAAATAAGTTTTGTCGTGAATGACATCTAATTTGGGAATAAGTCTCAAAATATTTGGGATTCCTCTCTACTTTGTTATTTTTTCAGTAGACATGTTAGTCTCATTTTATTATTACATAGCAGTAATTGGTAGTCTTGTTCTTTTCAGAAAATATTATAACATGGAGGCAAAAAGATGTTTGTGCAGGAACCTCTGTCTATACGGGAAAGGAGAAATATTACTAGATCTCTGGTACCACTATAGGCATTCCAATCTTGAATGAATTGTTAGTTGAGATTCTGCATGTCTAAGCCTCTATATGAACAATTCCTGAAGAGTTCGTATAATATAGGGTTTATACATGACCAATTTGTTTTCCTGGATGAAATCATACTTGAAGGAGAGTCTCGTACAGCTATTCACCTCTTACTTGAGCTACCTGCATTTTGGAACTTACCACTGCACTAATTTTTAACGATATAAAACTCAAGGTCTTGTGGTTTTTTTTGTTTTTGTTTTTGTTTTTGTTTTTGTTTTTGTTTTTTACAATATGCAGTATGTAGTTTTATTTATGGTTGCATTCTATGACAATGCTACTTCCCTAATTTAAGAATCCAAGTTTTAACTATAATAACTAGTGGTCATTATATATATAATACCTACTGGAATTATTTACCTTAGGGAAATCTTTCACTCAAAGTACACTACAAAGATCACTTGTCTCAGAATCATATAAAATGCAATGCATGTTATAATTGAAGAATTCTGAACCAACCTCAGAACAACTGCATCTATGCTGCATGTGTACCACAAACAATTATTTTAACTTGTCACAAGGTAATTTTTATGCACAAAAAATCAGAACAAACGACTTTGGGCTTCATAAAGACAGAAAAATGAATGCTTGAGAGTGACTTCTTCCATCCCATATAACATAGTAGAGTTAACTTAAGCCTAAACTACATATAGAAGCCATGACCAAAAGTATGGTCGTAATCACTAATAAATTTCTGATCTTACTGAGGAATTTGGAAATATTTACAGGCAATTATAGCTTTTACACTGGGATTTCTTTTCTTTTTGCATTATTTGCATTCTGCAGACTTTTTTTGTTAATGTGTTTCATCTTCTTTACCCCATGTCTGATATTATCCTACTTTTATTTTATTCTTATCCTACTTTATCATCATAAATGCCTATTTTATATAACTTTAAATACATCTTAATACGAAAATAAGATTTGTTTCCTTCAAAACGCTATACAAATGCTTGATCCTAATAATGTGTTATCTAGAACACATCTAGATATCTAGATAATGTGTTATCTAGAACCACAGTGTGGTTTCACTGCCTTTGAATGGAACTATTTCTATATGTGAACCATTTTGTCCAGCTGTATAAACTGTATTTACTTCCCTGTGGTTCTGCATGAATTATATCTGAGCTCCCTTCATGGAAGAGATGTTTTCTTCCACTTTTGGGTAGATCAACACATTATGTGATTGGACTTAAAATCGGGTATACTTGAGTTAAAATATGGACACCATGAAAAATACCTTTGAACATTTTCCTTATTGGCACTAATTTTTTGGATAAGTAGAACTTACTGTTTAATCACATCATGTCTATTAATATATTCTATAGTATTATTTCTGTGCCACAGTTATTTGGGACATCTGTCAGTCTACTTTATGTGAGAACACAATGAGATTTTGCATAGAATCCTTTGGCTTTTGAAAAGAAAAGAGCCAACAATGACTACTGAGATAATTCCAATGATTTGCTCTTAAATGCCTTATTTTAAGTATAGGGGTTTTGCTATTTCACAATTTCTTGACTTCTTCTGGGTGGAACTAAGTAGTACAAAAATTATATGGGTTTCTGTATAAGAACTACACTTTCAAAAATGTATTATTGTGATTGACCAGTTATCTCTTGTGAAACAAAGATGCAGAAGGAATGCCGCAAATTCATGCAGATCTTCAGCTCTCAGGTATGAACTCTGAAACGACATGACATGGGACAGATGAGAGGAAGAGAAAGAATCTAAGTAGAATGTTTTGCAACATTCTGGATACTAGAATGCTGCAGAACTTAGTTTATTCATGGAATGTTCACAGAATGCTTTGTTATCAGTGCCATAACATTTAAATTTTTTTTAATCTTTTTTTTTGAGAAAGAGAGAGACAGAGTACGAGTGGGAGAGGAACAGAGAGAGAGGGGGACACAGACTCTGAAGCAGGCTCCAGAGCTAACAGCTCAGAGCCTGACGCAGGGCTCAAACTCATGAACCATGAGATCATGACTTGAGACGAAGTTGGACGCTTAACTGACTGAGCCACCGAGACCCCCCAGTGCCATAATATTTTTAAATTGTCTGAGCTATTGTGTAGCAAAATGAAATCACTGCAAAACAGCAATACCGGGAAAGCTAATGACCTCCTTATCTACTCTCCACTCAATAAATACAAACTCAGGAAATATACACCAAATACCATAATCACATTTCCCATGATTCCCTTTCATCTATAGAATTCCATTTGAGGGGCTTAAGATGTAATTCTCCACCACTCATGTCAATGCCCAGTCAGTTGATTCTCAGTTTTCAGAGAAAAAAAAAATTTCAAGAGAAAAAAAAATGTAAGGTTCTTTGAACACTATCTCAGGCATCATGTCAGACTCACCTAGATGGGTACAGGAAACTTACCCTAAGTTAGTATAAATATTTTTTGAAGGAGTTTATTTCATATTGACAAGCCCCTGAGCAACACAACCCAGTCAAAAACACCCTAATACTTCACAGTACATTACTTTTCTGTCAATAAACTTTCCTAGATATAGATATCGTATAGAAAATTATAAACACACAATATTTACTTCAAAGTGTTTTGTTATTTCTCATATTACAGGAGAAAATCAGCAATAGTTAGGTTTTTACATGAATTTTGCAAATAAAATATGACCTTTGGTCCTAAAATATGTAGGTTATAAATTCAACATGTATAACTCCTTTTTACCATGTAGAATTGAAATTTGTGTCCATTTATATTCCTTCATCTGTCCTTTAACTTTGTGTATAAATACCAATCAAGTTAGTTACAAGTCTTGTTTCAGATTTTGCAGGTTTTTTTTTGGAGCTTTAAATGTTATTCTCGCCTATTATGGGAGACCTTTGAATTTCTGGTGATAAATAACTTTTTCAATATATGAAGTTTATTGTCAAATTGGTTTCCATACAACACCCAGTGCTCATCCTAAAACGTGCCCTCAATACCCATCACCCACCCTCCCCTCCCTCCCACCCCCCATCAACCCTCAGTTTGTTCTCAGTTTTTAAGAGTCTCTTATGCTTTGGCTCTCTCCCACTCTAACCTCTTTTTTTTTTTTTCCTTCCCCTCCCCCATGGGTTTCTGTTAAGTTTCTCAGGATCCACATAAGAGTGAAACCATATGGTATCTGTCTTTCTCTGTATGGCTTATTTCACTTAGCATCACACTCTCCAGTTCCATCCACCTTGCTACAAAGGGCATTATTTCATTCCTTCTCATTGCCACGTAGTACTCCATTGTGTATATAAACCACAATTTCTTTATCCATTCATCAGTTGATGGACATTTAGGCTCTTTCCATAATTTGGCTATTGTTGAGAGTGCTGCTATAAACATTGGGGTACAAGTGCCCCTGTGCATCAG
>NW_024412376.1:92116623-92117026 GCF_014898765.1 Herpailurus yagouaroundi | reverse complement strand
AAATTTTTTGAGGAACCTCCACACTGTTTTCCAGAGTGGCTGCACCAATTTGCATTCCCACCAACAGTGCAAGAGGGTTCCCGTTTCTCCACATCCTCTCCAGCATCTATAGTCTCCTGATTTGTTCATTTTGGCCACTCTGACTGGCATGAGGTGATACCTGAGTGTGGTTTTGATTTGTATTTCCCTGATGAGGAGAAAAGGCACATCTTTTCATGTGCCTGTTGGCCTGTTGGCCATCTGGATGTCTTCTTTAGAGAAGTGTCTATTCATGTTTTCTGCCCATTTCTTCACTGGGTTATTTGTTTTTTGGGTGTGGAGTTTGGTGAGCTCTTTATAGATTTTGGATACTAGCCCTTTGTCCGATATGTCGTTTGCAAATATCTTTTCCCATTCCGTTGGT
>NW_024412376.1:92115974-92116523 GCF_014898765.1 Herpailurus yagouaroundi | reverse complement strand
CTTTTAATTCCCTTGCCTTTGTGGATGTGTCAATTAAGAAATTGCTACAGCTGAGGTCAGAGAGGTCTTTTCCTGCTTTCTCCTCTAGGGTTTTGATGGTTTCCTGTCTCACATTCAGGTCCTTTATCCATTTTGAGTTTATTTTTGTGAATGGTGTGAGAAAGTGGTCTAGTTTCAATCTTCTACATGTTGCTGTCCAGTTCTCCCAGCACCATTTGTTAAAGAGACTGCCTTTTTTCCATTGGATGTTCTTTCCTGCTTTGTCAAAGATTAGTTGGCCATACGTTTGTGGGTCTAGTTCTGGGGTTTCTATTCTATTCCATTGGTCTATGTGTCTGTTTTTGTGCCAATACCATGCTGTCTTGATGATGACAGCTTTGTAGTGGAGGCTAAAGTCTGGGATTGTGATGCCTCCTGCTTTGGTCTTCTTCAAAATTACTTTGGCTATTCGGGGCCTTTTGTGGTTCCATATGAATTTTAGGATTGCTTCTTCTAGCTTGGAGAAGAATGCTGGTGCAATTTTGATTGGGATTGCACTGAATGTGTAGA
>NW_024412376.1:92071069-92110974 GCF_014898765.1 Herpailurus yagouaroundi | reverse complement strand
CCTTCCCCTCCCCCTGGGTTTCTGTTAAGTTTCTCAGGATCTACATAAGAGTGAAACCATATGGTATCTGTCTTTCTCTGTATGGCTTATTTCACTTAGCATCACACTCTCCAGTTCCATCCACCTTGCTACAAAGGGCATTATTTCATTCCTTCTCATTGCCACGTAGTACTCCATTGTGTATATAAACCACAATTTCTTTATCCATTCATCAGTTGATGGACATTTAGGCTCTTTCCATAATTTGGCTATTGTTGAGAGTGCTGCTATAAACATTGGGGTACAAGTGCCCCTGTGCATCAGTACTCCTGTGTCCCTTAGGTAAATTCCTAGCAGTGCTATTGCTAGGTCATAGGGTAGGTCTATTTTTAATTTTTTGAGGAACCTCCACACTGTTTTCCAGAGTGGCTGCACCAATTTGCATTCCCACCAACAGTGCAAGAGGGTTCCCGTTTCTCCACATCCTCTCCAGCATCTATAGTCTCCTGATTTGTTCATTTTGGCCACTCTGACTGGCATGAGGTGATACCTGAGTGTGGTTTTGATTTGTATTTCCCTGATGAGGAGAAAAGGCACATCTTTTCATGTGCCTGTTGGCCTGTTGGCCATCTGGATGTCTTCTTTAGAGAAGTGTCTATTCATGTTTTCTGCCCATTTCTTCACTGGGTTATTTGTTTTTTGGGTGTGGAGTTTGGTGAGCTCTTTATAGATTTTGGATACTAGCCCTTTGTCCGATATGTCGTTTGCAAATATCTTTTCCCATTCCGTTGGTTGCCTTTTAGTTTTGTTGGTTGTTTCCTTTGCTGTGCACAAGCTTTTTATCTCATGAGGTCCCAGTAGTTCATTTTCGCTTTTAATTCCCTTGCCTTTGTGGATGTGTCAATTAAGAAATTGCTACAGCTGAGGTCAGAGAGGTCTTTTCCTGCTTTCTCCTCTAGGGTTTTGATGGTTTCCTGTCTCACATTCAGGTCCTTTATCCATTTTGAGTTTATTTTTGTGAATGGTGTGAGAAAGTGGTCTAGTTTCAATCTTCTACATGTTGCTGTCCAGTTCTCCCAGCACCATTTGTTAAAGAGACTGCCTTTTTTCCATTGGATGTTCTTTCCTGCTTTGTCAAAGATTAGTTGGCCATACGTTTGTGGGTCTAGTTCTGGGGTTTCTATTCTATTCCATTGGTCTATGTGTCTGTTTTTGTGCCAATACCATGCTGTCTTGATGATGACAGCTTTGTAGTGGAGGCTAAAGTCTGGGATTGTGATGCCTCCTGCTTTGGTCTTCTTCAAAATTACTTTGGCTATTCGGGGCCTTTTGTGGTTCCATATGAATTTTAGGATTGCTTCTTCTAGCTTGGAGAAGAATGCTGGTGCAATTTTGATTGGGATTGCACTGAATGTGTAGATAGCTTTGAGTAGTATTGACAATTTGACAATATTTATTCTTCCAATCCATGAGCACAGAATGTTTTTCCATTTCTTTATATCTTCTTCAATTTCCTTCATAAGCTTTCTATAGTTTTCAGCATACAGATCCTTTACATCTTTGGTTAGATTTATCCCTAGGTATTTTATGCTTCTTGGTACAATTATGAATGGGATCAGTTTCTTTGTCTTTCTGTTGCTTCATTATTAGCGTATAAGAATGCAACTGATTTCTGTACATTGATTTTGTATCCTGCAACTTTGCTGAATTCATGTATCAGTTCTAGCAGACTTCTGTTGGAGTCTATCGGATTGTCCATGTATAATATCATGTCATCTGCAAAAAGTGAAAGCTTGACTTCATCTTTGACAATTTTGATGCCTTTGATTTCCTTTTGTTGTCTGATTGCTGATGCTAGAACTTCAAACACTATGTTAAACAACAGCGGTGAGAGTGGACATCCCTGTCGTGTTCCTGATCTCAGGGTAAAAGCTCTCAGTTTTTCCCCATTGAGGATGATGTTAGCTGTGGGCTTTTCATAAATGGCTTTTACGATCTTTAAGTATGTTCCTTCTATCCCGACTTTCTCGAGGGTTTTTATTAAGAAAGGTTGCTGAATGTTGTCAAAGGCCTTTTCTGCATCGATTGATAGGATCATATGGTTCTTATCTTTTATTAGTGTGATGTATCACATTGATTGATTTCCGAATGTCAAACCAGCCCTGCATCCCAGGAATGAATCCCACTTGATCAAGGTCAATAATTCTCTTTATATGCTGTTGAATTTGATTTGCTAGTATCTTATTGAGAATATTTGCATCCATATTCATCAGGGATATTGGCCTGTAGTTCTCTTTTTTCACTGGGTCTCTGTCTGGTTTACGAATCAAAGTAATACTGGCTTCATAGAATGAGTCTGGAAGTTTTCCTTCCCTTTCTGTTTTTTGGAATAGCTTGAGAAGGATAGGTATTATCTCTGGTAGAACTCTCCTGGGAAGCCATCTGGTCCTGGACTCTTATTTGTTGGGAGATTTTTGATGACTGATTCAATTTCTTCACTGGTTATGGGTCTGTTCAAGGTTTCTATTTCCTCCTGATTGGTTTTGGAAGCATGTGGGTGTTTAGGAATTTGTCCATTTCTTCCAGGTTGTCCAGTTTGTTGGCATATAATTTTTCATAGTATTCCCTGATAATTGCTTATATCTCTGAGGGACTGGTTGTAGTAATTCTATTTTCATTCATGATTTTATCTATTTGGGTCGTCTCCCTTTTCTTTTTGAGAAGCCTGGCTAGAGGTTTATCAATTCTGTTTATTTTTTCAAAACACCAACTCTTGGTTTCGTTGATCTGCTCTACAGTTTTTTTAGATTCTATATTGTTTATTTCTGCTCCGATCTTTATTATTTCTCTTCTGCTGGATTTAGGCTGCCTTTGCTGTTCTGCTTCTATTTCCTTTAGGTGTGCTGTTAGATTTTGTATTTGGGATTTTTCTTGTTACTTGAGATAGGCCTGGATTGCATTGTATTTTCCTCTCAGGACTGCCTTTGCTGCATCCCAAAGCGTTTGGATTGTTGTATTTTCATTTTCATTTGTTTCCATATTTTTTTAATTTCTTCTCTAATTGCCTGGTTGACCCATTCATTGTTTAGTAGGGTGTTCTTTAACCTCCATGCTTTTGGAGGTTTTCCAGACTTTTTCTGTGGTTCATTTCAAGCTTCATAGCATTGTGGTCTGAAAGTATGCATGGTATGATTTCAATTCTTGTATATGTATGAAGGGCTGTTTTGTGACCCAGTATGTGATCTATCTTGGAGAATGTTCCATGTGCACTCGAGAAGAGAGTATATTCTGTTGCACTGGGATGCAGAGTTCTAAATATATCTGTCAAGTCCATCCGATCCAATGTATCATTCAGGGTCTTGTTTCTTTATTGACCGTGTGTCTAGATGATCTATCCATTTCTGTAAGTGGAGTGTTAAAGTCCCGTGCAATTACCACATTCTTATCAATAAGGTTGCTTATGTTTGTGAGTAATTGTTTTATACATTTGGGGGCTCCTGTATTCGGCACATAGACATTTATAATTGTTAGCTCTTCCTAATGGATAGACCCTGTGATTATTATATAATGCCCTTCTTTATCTCTTGTTACAGCCTTTAGTTTAAACTCTAGTTTGTCTTATATAAGTATGGCTACTCCAGCTTTCTTTTGACTTCCAGTGGCATGATAAATAGTTCTCCACCCCTCACTCTCAATCTGAAGGTGTCCTCAGGTGTAAAATGCGTCTCTTGTAGACAGCAAATAGAGGGGTCTTGTTTTTTTATCCATTCTGATAACCTATGTCTTTTCGTTGGTGCATTTAGTCCATTTACATTCAGTGTTATTATAAAAAGATATGTGTTTAGAGTCATTGTGATGTCCGTAGGTTTCATGCTTGTAGTGATGTCTCTGGTACTTTGTCTCACAGGATCCCCCTTAGGATCTCTTGGAGGGCTGGTTTAGTGGTGACAAATTCCTTCAGTTTTTGTTTGTTTGGGAAGACCTTTATCTCTCCTTCTATTCTGAATGACAGACTTCCTGGATAAAGGATTCTCGGCTGCATATTTTTTCTGTTCATCACATTGAAGATCTCCTGCCATTCCTTTCTGGCCTGCCAAGTTTCAGTAGAGAGATTGGTCATGGTTCTTATAGGTCTCCCTTTATGTTAGAGCATGTTTATCTCTAGCTGCTTTCATAATTTTCTCTTTATCCTTGTATTTTGCCAGTTTCACTATGATATGTCATGCAGAAGATCGATTCAAGTTACGTCTGAAGGGAGTTCTCTGTGCCTCTTGGATTTCAATGCCTTTTTCCTTCCCCAGTTCAGGGAAGTTCTCAGCTATAATTTCTTCAAGTACCCCTTCAGCACCTTTCCCTCTCTCTTCCTCCTCTGGAATACCAATTATGCGTATATTATTTCTCTTTAGTGCATCACTTAGTTCTCTAATTTTCCCCTCATACTCCTGGATTTTTTTTATCTCTTTTTCTCAGCTTCTTTTTCCATATTTTTATCTTCTAGTCAACTATTCTCTCCTCTGCCTCTTCAATCTGAGCCGTAGTTGTCTACATTTTATTTTGCAACTCATTGATAGCATTTTTAGCTCCTCTTGGCTGTTCCTTAGTCCCTTGATCTCTGTAGCAAGAGATTCTCTGCTGTCCTTTATACTGTTTTCAAACTCACGATTAATTTTGTGACTATTATTCTAAATTCACTTTCTGTTATATTGTTTAAATCATTTTTGATCAGTTCGTTAGTTGTTGTTATTTCCTGGACGTTTTTCTGAGGGGAATTCGTCCATTTTGTCATTTTGGATAGTCCCTGGAGTGGTGTGGGACTTCAGGGGCACTTCCCCTGTGCTGTCTTGAATAACTTGCATTGGTGGGCGGGGCCGCAGTCAGACCTGATGTCTGCCCCCAGCCCACTGCTGGGGCCACAGTCAGACTGGTGTGTGCCTTCTCTTCCCCTCTCCTAGGGGCGGGATTCACTGTGGGGTGGCGTGGCCCATCTGGGCTACTTGCACACTGCCAGGCTTGTGGTGCTGGGAATCTGGCGTATTAGCTGGGGCGGATTGGCAAGGTGCACAGGGGTGGGAGGGGCAGGCTCAGCTCGCTTTTCCTGCAGAGATCCGCTTCAGGAGGGGCCCTGTGGCACCAGGAGGGAGTCAGACCCACCGGAGGGATGGATCCACAGAAGCATAGCGTTGGGTGTTTGCCTGGTACAAGCAAGTTGCCTGGCAGGAACTGGTTCCCTTTGGGATTTTGGCTGGGGGATGGGTGAGGGAGATGGCGCTGTCGAGCGCCTTTGTTCCCCGCCAAACTGAGCTCTGTCGTCCTGGGGCTCAGCAACTCTCCCTCCCGTTGTCCTCCAGCCTTCCTGCTCTCCAAGTAGAGCTGTTAACTTATAACCTTCCAGATGTTAAGTCCCGCTTGCTGTCTGAACACACTCCGACCAGCCCCTCTGCTTTTGCAAGCCAGACTTGGGGGCTCTGCTTGGCCCGCTGGCTGCTCCTCCTCCCTGGCTCCCTCCTGCCAGTCCATGGAGCGCACACCGCCTCTCTGCCCTTCCTACCCTCTTCTTGGGCATCTCATCTGCGCTTGGCTCCGGAGACTCCATTCTGCTAGTCTTCTGGCAGTTTTCTGGGTTATTTAGGCAGTGGAGGTGGAATCTAAGTGATCAGCAGGACGCGCAGTGAGCCCAGCGTCCTCCTATGCCGCCATCTTCCCAGGATGAATAACTTTAACTATAACCACTGTTTGTGATACATGCCTTCTTTGATTCCTGGTAAGTATATGCATTGTTTTTTGTTTTTTGGTTTTTTTTTCCTATTTACATCCAATTTAGTTAGCATATTGTGCAACAATGACTTCAGGAGTAGATTCCTTAATGCCCCTTACCCATTTAGCCCATCCCCCCTCCCACAATCCCTCTAGTAACCCTGTTTTTTCTCCATATTTAAGAGTCTTTTATGATTTCTCCCCCTCTCTGCTTTTATATTGTTTTTGCTTCCCTTCCTTTGTGTTCATGTGTTCTATGTCTTAAAGTCCTCATGTGAGTGAAGTCAAATGATATTTGTCTTTCTGACTAATTTTGCTTAGCATAATACCCTCTAGTTCCATCCATGTAGTTGCAAATGACAAGATTTCTTTCTTTTTGATTGCTGAGTAATATGCCATTGTATGTATGTATGCATATATATATATATATATATATACACACACACATATATATATACACACATATATACATATATATATACACACACACACCACATCTTCTTTATCCATTCATCCATCGATGGACATTTGGGCTCTTTGCATACTTTGGCTATTGTTGATAGTGCTGCTGTAAACATTGGGGTGCATGTGCCCCTTTGAAACAGCACACCTGTATCCATTGGATAAATACCTAGTAGTGCAATTCCTGGGTCATAGGATAGTTCTATTTTTAATTTTTTGAGGAACCTCCATACTGTTTTCCAGTGACTGCTCCAGTTTGCATTCCCACTAGCAGTGCAAAAGGGATCCTCTTTCTCCACATCGAAACCAACATCTGTTGTTGCCTGAGTTGTTAATGTTAGCCATTCTGACAGGTGTGCGGTGGTATCTCATTGTGATTTTGATCAGGTATTTCCCTGATGGTGAGTTATGTGGAACATTTTTTCATGTGTAGGTTGGCCATCTGGATGTCTTCTTTGGAGAAGTGTCTATTCTATTCATGTCTTTTGCCGATTTCTCCCCTGTATTATTTGTTTTTTGGGTGTTGAGTTTGATAAGTTCTTTATAGATTTAGGATACTAACCCTTTATCTGATATGTCGTTTGCAAATATCTTCTCCCATTTTGCGTTTTAGTTTTGCTAATTGTTGCCTTCACTATGCAGAAGCTTTTTATTTTGATGAGGTCCCAGTGGTTCATTTTTGCTTTTGTTTCCCTTGCCTCTGGAGATGTGTTGAGTAAGAAGTTGCTGAGGCCAAGGACAAAGAGGTATTTGCTTGCTTTCTCCTAGAGGATTTTGATGGCTTCCTGTCTTACATTTAGGTCTTTCATCCATTTGAGTTTATTTTTGTGTATGGTGTAAGAAGGTGGTCTAGGTTCATTCTTCTGCATGTTGCTGCCCAGTTTTCCCAGAACAACTTGCTGAAGAGACTGTCTTTATTTCATTGGATATTCTTTCCTGCTTTGTCAAAGATTAGTTGGCCATACATTTGTGGGTCCATTTCTGGGTTCTCTATTCTATTCCATTGATCTGAGTGTTTGTTCTTGTGCCAGTACCATACTGTCTTGATGATTACAACTTTATAGTATAGCTTGAAGTCTGGGATTGTGATGCCTCCTGCTTTGGTTTTCTTTTTCAGGATTCCTTTGGCTATTTGGTTTTTTTCTGGTTCCATACAAATTTTAGGATTATTTGTTCTAGCTCTATGAAGAATGCTGGTGTTATTTTGATAGGGATTTCATTGAATACCTAGATTACTTTGGGTAGCATTGACATTTTAAGTATATTTGTTCTTCCTATACAGGAGCACGGAATATTTTTTCCATTTTTTGGTGTCTTCTTCAATTTCTTTCATAAGCTTCTATAGTTTTCAGTGTATAGAATTTTTAGCTCTTTGGTTAGATTTATTCCTAGGTATTTTATGGTTTTTGGTGTAATTATAAATGGGATCGATTCCTTGATTTCTCTTTCTGTTGCTTCATTGTTGGTGTATATGAATGCAACCAATTTCTGTGCATTGATTTTATATCTTTGCCTACAACTTTGCCAAATTCATGAATCCATTCTAGAAGTTTTCTGGTGGAGTCTTTTGGGTTTTCCATATAGAGTAATCTGTCATCTGTGAAGAATGAAAGTTTGACCTCATCCCGGCCAATTTGAATGCCTTTTATTTCTTTGTGTTGTCAGATGGCTGAGACTGAGACTTCCAATACTATGTTGAATAACAGTGATGAGATTGGACATCCCTGTCTTGTCCCTGAACTTAACGGGAAAGCTCTCAGTTTTTCCCCATTGAGGATGATAATAGAATTGGGTCTTTCATATATGTCTTTTATGAACTCAAGGTATGATACTTCTATCCCTACTTTCTTGATGGTTTTTATCAAGAAAGGATACTGTGTTTTGTCAAATGCTTTCTCTGCATCTATTGAGAGGGTCATATAGTTCTTGTCCTTTCTTTTATCGATGTGATGAATCACGTTGTTTTGTGGATAATAAACCAGCCCTGCATCCCAGGTATAAATCCCACTTGGTTGTGAATAATTTTTTTAATGTATTGTTGGATTCGGTTGGCTAATATCTTGTTGAGGATTTTTGCATTCATGTTCATAAGGGAAATTGGTCTATAGTTCTCCTTTTTAGTGGGGTCTCAGTCTGGTTTTGGAATCAAAGTAATTCTGGCTTCGTAGCAAGAGTTGGAAATTTTCCTTCCATTTCTATTTTTTGGAACAGCTTCAAGAGAATAGGTGTTAACTTTTCCTTAAATGTTTGGTAGAATTCCTCTGGAAAGCCATTTGGCCCTGGACTCTTTTTGGCAGATTTTTGATTGATTACTAATTTGATTTCCTTACTGCTTATGGGTCTGTTCAAATTTTCTATTTCTTCCTGTTTCAGTTTTGGTAGTTTATTTGTTTCTAGGAATTTGTCCATTTCTTCCAGATTGCCCATTTTATTGGCATATAATTGCTCATAATATTCTCTTATTATTGTTTTTATTTCTGTTGTGTTGGTTGTGATTTCTCCTCTTTCATTCTTGATTTATTTGGGTCCTTTACTTTTTCTTTTTGATTAAAGTGACTAGTGGTTTATCAATTTTGTTAAATCTTTCAAAGAATCAGCTTCTGGTTTCATTGATCTGTTCTGTTTTTGTTTTTTGTTTTTAGGTTTTTTTTGGTTTTTTTTTTTTTTGGTTTCAATAGCATTAATTTCTATGTTATTTTAATTATAATCTTTATTATTTCCTGTCTTCTGGTTTGGGGTTTTATTTGCTGGTCTTTTTCCAGCTCCTTAAGGCATAAGGTTAGGTTTTGTATCTGAGACCTTTCTTCCTTCTTTAGGAAGGCCTGGATTGCTATATACTCCCCTCTGATGACCGACTTCCTTCATCCCAGAGGTTTTGGGCTGTGGTGTTATCATTTTCATTGTCTTCCATTTACGTTTTAACTTCCTCTTTAACTTCTTGGTTAGCCCATTCATTCGCTAGTAGGATGTTCTTTAGTCTCCAAGTATTTGTTACCTTTCCAAATTGTTTCTTGTGGTTGATTTTGAGTTTCGTAGTGTTGTGGTCTGAAAATGTGAATGTTATAAGCTTGATCTTTTTGTACTTGTTGAGGGCTTATTTGTGTCCCAGTATGTGGTTTATTCTGGAGAATGTTCCATGTGCACTGGAGAAGAATTCCACTGCTTTAGGATAAAATGTTCTGAATATATCTGTTAAGTCTATCTGGTCCAGTGTGTCATTCAAAGCCATTGTTTCCTTGTTGATCTTCTGATTAGATGATCTGTCCATTGCTATAAGTGGGATGTGGAAGTCCCCTAATATTATAGTATTATTATCAATGAGTTTCTTTTTGTTTGTGATTAATTGATGTATATATTTGGGTTCTTTCACATTTGGAGCATAAATGTTTACAATTGTTAGGTCTTCTTGGTGGATATACCCCTTAAGTATGATATCATGCCCTTCTTCATCTCTTGTTACAGTCTTTATTTTAAAGTCTAGATTGTTTGATACAAGTGTGTCTACTCTGGCTTTCTTTTGTCTACCATTAGCATGATAGATGGTTCTCCACCCCCTTACTTTCAATCTGAAGGTGTCTTTAGGTCTAAAGTGGGTCTCTTCTAAACAGCATATAGATGGATCTTGTTTTCTTATCCATTCTGTTACCCCATGTCTTTTGATTGGAGCATTGAGTCCATTGATGTTTAGAGTGAGTACTGAAAGATATGAATGTATTGCCATTATGTTGCTTGTAGATTTGGAGTTTCTGGTGGTGTTTTCTGGTCCTTTCTAGTTTGTTGCTTTTGATCTTTATTTATTATTTATTTGTTTTTTCATCTTTTCTCCCCTCAGAGAGTTCCCCTTAATGTTTCTTGCAGGGCTGGTTTAGTGGTCATGAATTCCTTTAATTTTTGTTTGTCTGGGAAACTTTTAATCTCTCCTTGTATTTTGAATGATAGCCTCGCTGGATAAAGAATTCTTGGCTACATATTTTCCAATTCAGCACATTGAATATGTCCTGCCACTCCTTTCTGGCCTGCCAAGTTTCTGTGGATAGGTCTGCTGCAAACCCAATCTGTCTTTCCTTGTAGTTAAGGGTTTTTTTTTTTCCCTTTGTGCTTTCATGATTCTTTCCTTGCCTGAGTATATTGTGAATTGGACTATGATATGCCTTGTTGATGGCCGGTTTTTGTTGAATCTAGTGGGAGTCCTCTGTGCTTCCTGAGTTTTGATGTGTCTTTCCCCAGGTTAGGAAAGTTTTCCACTCTGACTTGCTTATATAACCATTCTACCCCTTTATCTCTTCATCTTCTGGGACCCCTATGATTCTGATGTTGTTCCTTATTCATGAGTCACTGATTTCTCTAATTCTCAAATTGTGCTTTTTTGCCTTAGTCTCCCTCTTTTTTTCTGCTTCATCTTTCTCCATAAGTTTGTTCCATATCGCTGATTCTCTGCTCTACCTCATCCATCCTTGCTGATATGGCATCCAGTGAGATTGCAGCTCAGTTATAGCATTTTTTTACTTCATTCTGACTAGCTTTTACTTGTTTTATCTCTGCAAAAAAGGATTCTAATCTATTTTTGACTCCAGCTAGTATTCTTATTATTGTGATTCTCAATTCTGATTCAGACACCTTGCTTATATCTGTGTTGGTTAAGTCCCTGGCTGTCATTTCTTCCTGCTCACTCTTTTGGGGTGAATTCCTTCTTTTTGTCATTTTGAAGGTAGAAAAGGAATTAATGAGATAAAAAATTAAAATTAAAAAATTAAACACATACACACACCCAAATCAAATAAATGATGCTAGAGCCTAGGTGTGTTTTGGTCTGGGTGTTGAAAGGGGCTTGACAGGTTACAGGAAAAAAAGGGAAAGGAGAAAAAAAAAAAAGGAAATTGAAAATTTGTAAAAATGAATACAATGCAATAGAATTTGAAAAAAAATATGTGGAAGTAAAAAGTATATTAGAGAAAAAAATATTTTAATAAAAATTGAAAAAAAATTTTTCTGTATTCAAGAAAAAGAAACAAGAGAATAAAAAAGAATAGATGGACCATTGAACAGACTGAAATATGATTGAAATTATTTGGTTTTCCCTTAGAAGTCAAACTATGAAGTGCTTTATAGTCCATAAACTAAGCAGGCAGAGAGATATGTGTTCCAGAAGAGCGAGGTTGGCCCAGTTGGGCAGGGCTTAGTGTAATGGCTCCTTTCTCTACCAGATGGCGCTGCTTGCCTTAATGGGGTGGATTTTGTGGCACTTGTGGGTGTGTATGCGTGGGAGGGGTGAAAATGGTATCACCTAGCTACCCAGTCTCTAGTATCAGAACTCTCTTCTCCCCAGTCAAAAATTGCACATCCATCCTTTGTCTTCAGCTTCTGTCCACTCCCTGTTTTTACACTGTCCGTGACCAAGACCCAGGCAGTATCTCCCTCCTGAATTTTATCTCAAATGCAGCTGTGTTTCCCGACCCCTTATTTCTGAGGAACTGTGGCTTCAATCCATTCTGCCCCTCTGCAGAAAGGTCTCACCAAGCAATGGCTGGGTGCCAGCTGCACCCAGGAATGCTCGCAGGACTGCACTGCTGCCAGTGCCCAGAGACTTCGGCTGGGTGCCAGCCCACTCCAGAGAAAGTTCATGTGATTGTGTAGCAGCAGCATTTCAGAGATTAAGGAAAATCACATGACACATCCAGCACCAGTCTTCACCCCCAACGACCTTGTACCGGCACCAGCAAATGTCGTTGTTCTCCTGGGTCCACTTAGATCTTTGCCTTCTTTGGGAGTGGGGCACATACAGCCTCCACCAGGTGTCTTCCAGCAGGGGATTTTCCTCTCCCCTTATGGCCCAAAGACCTCCGGACTTCACTCTGCTCCTGGGGATTTGCCCTTTTCACCAGAGCATTGCCAGGTATCAAGCTGTCAAGTTTCAGACTCTGTGTCCCCCCTGTTTATAGAGTCTTAATGAAATTTAAGCCCTCTCCTTTCTCCCTTTTTAGCTCAGTCCCTGCAGCTGTTTCCACTTTTCCACTTTGTCTCCAGCTGCTTTGGGGGGGGGGGGGGGTTGCTTTTCCCATACTCTCCCTCATCTCCATCCTCTCTCCGCAAGCAAAAACAGCTCTCTGCTCTCTGTGGCTTCTCTCTCCCCACAGTTCACCTCTCTGCATCATGTATCTGCTGAATCTGTGGTTCAGGTTGTGCAGATTGTTGTGTTAATCCTCAAATCAGTTTTCTAGGTATGCAGGATGGTGTAGTGTTGATCTGGCTGTATTTCATGGACACATGGCAGAAAAAATCTTCCATGCTGTTTTGCTGTCTTGACTCCTCCTCAGTATATGCATTCTTGGTTGCCTTATTTGAGACACTTTTACCTTGGACTGATTAATTTTTAATTATCCAATTAACTTTCTTAAAATACTACATTTTCATGTCCTTTACAGAGACTCCCAATAGATCTTCATTTGATTTACAATTCTAAACTCCTTAATTTAGCAGGTAAAGACACAACATAAACAATTTATATATGTAATATTCTATTGCTCCATTATTCTGTGAACATCCCGTCCCCTCTTAGCAAGAAACCATAATACCAAAAGTTCCCAAAATAGATCTTATATACCTACTCTTTATCCCTAATACCAGGATGTCTTCCTGATTTATAGTAATTCAAAAAACATTTATTCTGGAGGATTTGGTTGAGATTATATATATCTCTTTGATCATTTTCTCTTTTCCACATTTCACCCAATGCTTTCATTTCCCAGTTATCTTCAATAAATGTCTATCAAACACTTTCTTTGTATCAGAAACAAGCCTAGATACTGGTAAAATATATATGAATGCTTTGCCTAATATTTTCTCCCACAGAACTTACAGTCTAAAGAGTGACAGGTGTTAAGTGCACAAAATATTTGTGTATACACCAATTAGGACAACTGCTATAAAGAAAAATTATGGGGTGTGTCTTTATTATAATTATGAAATATTATAACTTGTTTTAAGAGTCTCATGTTATATTGACAGAGCTAGCTGAGTGAATTATCATCACATGTTCTAAACTGCAGGGTGTGTGAATGTTTTTAAGAATGTTTTGGGGACTGATTTATAATTGTAAGGCAAAAATTAAAGACAGACCATTCCAAGCAGAAAGTACAAGATAATGAACCTAAATGATGTGAAGGAGAGATTTTCATATTTAAGTAATTCAAAGGTGAACAATTTTGCTAGAAACTCAAGGATTGAGGAGAAATTTGTCCCAGGAAGAAATTAGAGAGGTAGGTATGGATAGATTATTCTGGGTCATATACACTATTAACATTTCTATCTTGTTGAAATTCAGTACGAGATATTTAAGGAAAACAATGAGATCAATGGCATGATTAGACTGGCATTTTATTTTTTTTTAATTTTTTTTAACGTTTTATTTATTTTTGAGACAGAGAGAGACAGAGCATGAACGGGGGAGGGGCAGAGAGAGAGGGAGACACAGAATCGGAAGCAGGCTCCAGGCTCTGAGCCATCAGCCCAGAGCCTGACGCGGGGCTCGAACTCATGGACCGCGAGATCTTGACCTGAGCTGAAGTCAGACGCTTAACCGACTGAGCCACCCAGGCGCCCCTAGACTTGCATTTTAAAACAGATTTCTATAACTATTTTCTGGTATGTGTGTTAACATACAGGAGAGGGATGCAATAATCCTGGAAGACAGTAATGGTGCCTCACCCTCTACACTAGAGGGATGTAGATGGAAAGAAGTGAGCAGAATGATAATACAATCACCAGAAATAGTGATGGTTTGAATGGTATGGAGTGGGAAAGGGAAAAGTTTCAAGAACAATTCCAAATTTTCTGAATGGTCTTAATTCATTCATTTGTTCAACAAATATTATTGAAATTGTCAAGGATAGTTGAAAACTATAATGATAAAATTATGATGAATTCAGTTGGGAAATAACATGGTTGACCTACACTCATGAAGGTAGACATTAAAAACAAAACTCTTAATAAATTTAGATTTAAGTAGAAGTTTAAGGGTTATTGACATTAAGATGGTATGTACAGTCACAGGAATGGATGTGATCTCCTAGGGAGAGTGGAATGAATCTGGACCAGACCATGGCCACCCAAACATTTAGTTGGAAAAATACCCAGCACACTGTACCCCAATCTGCACATGGTTTGTCAAGTAGGCCCAGATGGCTCTGCATCAGCAGTGCATCTCATGTGTAAGAGGACCAGCCACCTTTTTGAAAGTAGTAGACGAGCACACACGTTTAAAATCAGGAGATGAAGCTGACTTTCCTAACACAGGGAAACAGACATATAGAGTTAGACAAAATGAGGATACAGAGGACTATTTCGCAAATCAAAGGACAGGACAAAACCACAGCATGAGATCTAAGCAAAACAGCAATAAGTAATATGCCTGATAAAGAATTTAAAGTAATGATCATAAACATATTCTCTGTGCTTGAGTAAAGAGTGGAGGACATTAGTGAGACTCTTAAAAAAAACAAAGATGAAGAACAAAATAGATGAAATTAAAAATATACTATATGGGGATTCCTGGTGGCTCAGTTGGTTAAGCCTGCAACTCTTGATTTGGGGTGAGGTCATGGTCTCATGTTTTGAGGGATCAAGCACCACATTGGACTCTGCACTGACAGTGTGGAGCATTTGGGGGATTCTCTCTTTCCCTCTCTCTGCCTCTCCCCTGCTCATGCTCACTCTCAAAATAAGTAAATAAACATTAAATAAATACATACATATATGCATACATACATACATACTAGATGGAATAAATAGCAGTCTAGAGAAAGCAGAGGAATCAGTGACCTGGAGGACAGATTAATGGAAAAGTACTCAGGCTGAGCAGATGAGAGAAAAAATTATGCAAAATTAAAATAGAGAACTCAGTGACTCCATCAAGTGTAATAAAAATCGCCTTATAGGGATCCCAGGAGAGTAAGAAAAGGGGGCAAAAAAAAATATTCAGAGATAATAGCTGAAAACTTCCTTAATCTGGGGAAGGAAACATATATCCAGATCCAGGAAGCACAGAGAGACCCCAACAAAATCAACACAAGGGGGGCTGCACCAAAATATATAGTAATTAAACTGGCAAAAAGTAGTGACAAAGAAAAAGAATTTAGAGCAGCAAGAGAAAAGAAGACAGTTACATACAAGGGAAATTTCATAAAACTATTTTTCAGCAGAAACTTTGTAGGCCAGAAGGGAATGCCATGAAACATTAAGAGTGTTAAAAGGAACAAATCTTCAGCCAAGAATATTTTATGCAGGAAGGCTATCATTCAGAATAGAAGGTGAGATAAAGAGTTTCCTAGAAGGGATGCCCACTCTCACCACTTTTATTCAACATAGAACTGCAAGTCCTACTCATAGCAATCAGACAACAAAAAAGAAATAAAAGGCACACTCATTGGTAAGGAAGAAGTAAAACTGCCAATCTCCCGATGTTAGAACAAAAACCGTCATCAGTATGGCCTGGACTCACTTCAACCTTACAATTCTAACACCTGATTCTTTCAACATGAGCCTCTATTGAAATGCATGAGACATCCATAGCCAGTAAAGACTTATTGCTTCTACTTCTAGACAATTTCATCTGAAGAATACAGGTAGATCTACTTTAAACCCACATCCCGTTACCATGTCCTTTTTTACTATAGCCTATTATACAGAACACACCTTGCAAATGTCAGGGCATACATATGTAATCTCCATCATTACATGCTTACCACTTGACCTTTATTTCTCAACTCAGGACAAAATGCCTTCCTTTTTATGCATCAAACTTAAGACATACAACTTTATCTACATATCCTCAGTTCATGAGTATTGCTGAAATATAGCATAATAGCTGGAGCATATAATTATTCCAGTAGAAATCCTTTTGACTTTGTTTTACATCAAATGAATATCTTGTACCTATGCATTAAAATGAAAGTTGATGGGTTTTGTACAGAAACATTAAACAATGAAATCTGAGAAATCTGGAATTGTTGTTGACTGCCATGAGCAATCTTTATAATCTCAGGCAAGCAAGTAAGTCCCATATAAACCTTAGCCATGCTTTCCGTATAAAATCAACTTTACAGTCTCTACTGAATCTTGAATTATTTATTACCAAGTAAAAATCAAAATGAAAATATTCATATTTTCAGTAGGCAAGAAGTTATATTTGAAATAAAATAAAAATTACATGAATAAATATAACAATATTTCTGGATCTTAGCAAATTATAGGTTTTGTTTCATTACACTTTATGCTTTGTTGATTTTTTTCTATTTAAAAGTCAATTTTATTTCTTTTTAAGCATGACTAACTTTAAAGCTGGTGGTCCATCTGTTTTCTCTTTGTTAGCAAACTTTCTGAGGCTAGTCTGAGTGTCTAAAGAAAATGATTTGCTTTGATAAAACAGCTTTTCAAAAGAAAAAAAATATCATTAGAACTCCTTTTTACACTCTGGAATGGTCCCTTTTTTTGGTAGTAAGTGTTTCTAACACCCATAAACATCCTAAATACAAAAAAAAATGTTGGTTATTTAAAAAATTGCTGTTATTAAATAAATCTCATATCTCCAAGATTCAACTTTTTACATGATAAAAGAATGTAATTTTTTAAATTTCATGCTTCTTCTAAAAATTGCCTCTAACTTGTAGGTAATGATATCCTGACCATAACTTTCCATACCAGAATTTATTCCCTGCTGTGTCTTATTTTTTATTTATACTATATGAAAGTATTTCAGAAAATCACATGGTAGGGAAAAATGAATAGTACTTTATTACAGCTCCGAAATCATCCTGAATACCTTGTACTTCCATACATGTTTGTAATGTTCTTTTGATGTAAATTCTATGAATAACCTTTAGATAGTATTATGTCACCAAACCATTAAGCATAAAATGTGTTTTGTTACTTATTATGGACCAGTATGTCCCTGAATTTTAAATTGTGCATTTTACTGAAGGAAAATACAGCCACAGCTAATCCAAGTGGCTAGCAACCTAAAAATCTCTTTTGAAGTACATCTTAAATATATATATATATATATATATATATATATATATATATATATTTATTTATTTAATCTGGGCACACATGAACCAAAATATTTAAGATCAAATAGTGAAAGAATATTGTGAAAAATGGATAAGTGAATCCAGGGAGACACTCAAATGATCTGGTATCCCTAGGGCAATAGTTCTTTCACATTAATTACTTTGACAGTTATTCTCTTTGGGGGTAGGAGCAGGAAATGAGGTCTCCTTTTTGTCTATGTCCTGCTTCCCTTTTCTTCAACATTATTCTTCTTTATACTTACATATTTATCTATATCTTCTGGATGCCTGCACTTCCCATGATTCCTTCAAACCCTTTTCTTCAGGAATAATCTGATAACCTGATTCATACAAAGATTTAGATGACTAACAATTTATAATGTAATACATCAAGTCATGTGAAAGAAATTTATACATGGAGCCTAGGTCTATTTTGTAAAATAAAATTAAATTCAGAACCAGGGGTATTTAATAAACTTAAAGGAATTGACACAAAGGGGAGATAAACTATCAACAAAACAATTGAGGAAGGGTATTTATTTAATTTTTTGATTTATAAAGAGCATAATATGTAAGACTTGGGATTCAAAGATTTTATATACTGAGTCATATTGAGTAAGCCATTATTATTAAGAGCTTTAGTTTCCTAATTTTTTTTAAACGTTTATTTATTTTTGAGACAGAGAGAGACAGAGCATGAACAGGGGAGGGGCAGAGAGAGAGGGAGACACAGAATCGGAAACAGGCTCCAGGCTCTGAGCGGTCAGCACAGAGCCGAACGCGGGGCTCAAACTCACCAACCGTGAGATCATGACCTGATCCGAAGTCGGACGCTTAACCGACCAAGCCACCCAGGCGCCCCTAGAGCTTTAGTTTTCTATCTGTAAATGGAAGTTGAAACATTTCAAACCAATTTTTATGCACATTTACAAGGATATGATGAAAACAATTTATAACATTTAAAGTATACAACAGAGAAGATGCTATAAATATATTTATTTTTAATATCTCCCAAAATTATACCATGGATTTAATTATGTATTCTTTATTCAGTGAGCCAAACATTAAAAAAAAAATTTTTTAATGTTTATTTATTTTTAAGAGACAGACACAGAGAGCTAGTGGGGGAGGGGCAGAGAGAGGGAGGGAGACACAGAATCTGAATCAGGCTCCAGGCTCCCAGCTGTCAACATGGAGCCCCAAGTGGGGCTTGAACCCACAAACTGTGAGATCATGACCTGAGCCAAACTGGGACGCTTAACCAACTGAGCCACTCAGGCGCCCCAAGACAAACATTTCTAAAAGTGATTTGCTTTACATTATATTGATATAAAACAAACGAACAGTGTAAAACTTCCTTTCTCATATTATCATATAGATTAGGTAAACAATATCTTACTTTTAGGAGTCTTCTAGCAGAGCTTATATGGTAAAATTACTCATAAGATAGAACACTTAAGCAGTAAATTTGAAGCTTACATTATTTAATCATGTTAATACAAGAAAACATGAGGAATAAACTATAGGCTATATTCTTAGTCAATTACATATATATAAGTAATTATATATAGATAATATATATTATGTAATTATATGTTATATTTCTAATATATATGTACTATATAATTATATAAATAGAGAAATATATATAGAAATACTATATAGAGAGAAATTTTCTATCTACTAATAAAACTACAGAAATTGGCTACAAAGGCTTTCAATTATTAACACAAATAATTTTATTATTTTTGAGTACTTTTATTCAAGGAATATTGCACCATCTAATATATGCTAGATATTGGGCATCTGGGTGCATAGACAAGAAACTTCATGTTGTTGCTGTAGTAAACCCCAACAATTGTCCATTATTGTGCATCCTTGCACAAGCACATAAAAGTTTTCTACTCATTTGCCTTAGGCATATAAATTTAGCTTAAACCCTCACATCGTTTTCATTTAGAAATAGTACTTTCTGGAATATCAATTGTACAGAATTATACTTTCTTAGGTTTCTTCTGAATTGAGTTCCTAAACATATACCCTATTGCAATTATAAGCAGTAATTATCTGAAAATCTCATTTAAATCACCTTTTACTAAGGAGAATTGCTCACGTTGAGTCGGTTACAGTAGGAACACGTGTGTGCATGCACACATACACACATACCGATTTGTTTCAAAGACAGCTCATTATTGTTCCTCAGGATTTAATTTTGTCCAGAGTTCATTTACTCTAGTTATAAACAGAAGAGTCAAGCAGATGCCTAGTGGCTTTGGGAAAACTGTTTCATGCTTTCACCTTTCCTCATGAGGAAAAGGAGATGCGGTAACTTTTCTCTTTGGGGTACTCTGACTTTTGCTGACCTTATTAACATTCACCTTGCTTATCTTCCGCCTGTCCTCTAACCCTGGTTGAATCCTAAATGCCCACCATGAGGATTTACTATCCCCTAAAGAATTTGGGAGTGAGGTTGAGCCAGGGAAGGTAATTTAACTCTAGACAATTTCCTCTGGGTAATTTGTGCAATCTCAAAATATTGGTCTTGTCTGCGAGAACCTTTGAATGTTTCTTTTGGTTATTACTTGAACTCATTACAAGGCTTCCTGCTTGCAAAGCAGTAAGTACTTGCATATACAATCTCTCTGTAGTAGAATGTTTCTGAAACCTTTAACAAAACACTTCTTTATCACTGAAAACAGATTCCACATCTAAGGATACGGTCAGATGCAGCAAAGTGCCAAACCCTATGTAGAGAAATGTCCTGGTATTTATAAATACTCTAGAAATTCTATTCCTCAATGATAACAAGAAAAGGACTGTTTTTAATAAATATGGTTTGGGTTTATACTGACACTTCAATGGTTGTCATTGGTAAAGAGGCACATTTTAGGTCTACTGACTTACGTCACCAATATGTGGTGAAAAATCAAAAGGGGAATTTGCTCTTTAAGTAGTTCATGACATTTCATTAACATTCCTTTATTCCCTGTATATTGAGGAAAAGTTATTTTATTAAACGTTTATTAGATCATTGAGTGAAGTGTTTTCTAAGTAAATATATTTGAACCCCAATTCTTCCTTGGTTAGCCTGAATGAAGAAATAGATTGTGCCATACTGTGTTTTCTATTTCTGTTGTTGAGCATGTTTTATGTTATAAATGCTTCCAATGTTATCTCCAATAAACATTGGTTTAGTAAATGAGCTGATAGTTTAGAAAAAATTAGTAATTCTAAGGGCCCAGTAGAGTCTCTCACTTTAATTATGCATTATGTGTTTGTAAAATATAATAAAAATTATAAAAGTTTAATTTTGTCCTAATGGCTATAGATGATTTCTTAAATAGGACAATTGTTTAAACATACCGCTTTTCTTTTTTGAGAAAAACATTGGTCACTTTTATCTGTCTGATTTAAGGACGGAGTATGCATAGGCCAGTGATTCTCAACTGGGGGTAGCTTTGCCCTCCAGGGGACATTGGAAAATACCTGAAAACATGTTTGGTTGTTATAGCTGAATGCAGGTGTTACTAACATCTGTGGGTTGAGGCAAGTGATGCTGCTAAGTGTCGTGTGATGTACAGGGCAGCCCCCAACAATAAGAGATTATATAATCCCAAATATAATAGTGCTGAAGTGGGGAAAACTCTGGCTTAGAGCTTGCATTCTGAAATCTTAATGCTTGAACTCTAATTCATATTCTGCTATCCACTAACCCAGAATCCTCATAAGAACTTAAGTGTAAGGGCTTCCATTTCCTCATTACTGAAAGGAGTGTATTAAATCTTCTAACTGGGTTTAAAAATACAGCAGTCCCCCCTTATCCACCATTTCCCTTACCCTGGTTTTAGTTACCTGTGGTAAACCACAGTCTGAAAGCAGATAATCCTCCTGACAGATCATCAGAAGATCAATAGTAGCCTGACTGTACATCACAATCCTATGTCATTCAATTCACTTCATCTCATTACATAGGCATTTCATTATCTCATATCATCATAAGAAGGACAGAGTATAGTACACTAAGATACTTTGAGAGAGACCATATTAACATAACTTTTATTAGAGTATAAAATTATGATTGTTTATTATTAGTTACTGCTGTTAAAATTTACTGTGCCTAATTTATATATAGGATTTGGTATGATCTATGGTTTAGGCATCCACTGGGAGTTTTAGAACATATTCCCTGAAGTTAAGGGAGAACTACTATAATAAATAATGTCTGAGATAGAATTTTCTGCTTTCTAGTCATTTTTATAAATTTGAATATTTTATAGAATGCATGCTTTCTGGAGTTTAGTGTATTCAAGAATCCCTTCCCGCCTATGTCTTTTCATCCTTAGATATCAGACACATAAGTCTTAGAAACACTCATTAACACCTTATTGCATTTTTGATGTTCCTGCACATTAATTTTGTTTTGTCCAAGATTCAAGGCTTGTTTGGAATTTTATAAAGGCAGATAAAGCTTTTTTTAAGAATATTAGTACTAGTAATGTCTTTTCTTCGGTTTTATTTTTTAATTGTTTTATACAACTCTTAACGTGGCTCATAGACTTATTATTAAGCAAATGTGGGCTTCATTAAAACTAAATTGGAAGCCAGTTTGGTGGAGGTTTATAAGAAAATGTCTTTATGTTGCCTCTAATAGTAGATTCTATAGATAGTACAGGATTTGTTTGAAACACTATGGAACCCATCCTTTAAAAGTTAGGCAAGAGAGCTTCCTTTAAAAGGTGTGTGTTTCAATGGGAAGAGTGCTACACACCGAACACTTTCATTTAATTTTCTAAAATAAGTCACAATGCTAATTTAACCTATATGAGAGTTTAAAAAGATCATTACAGAAGGAGTATGAAAGAGACCCTTATGATAGTCTCCAGGGCTACCTGGTTAGAAAGAAAATAGTAAAGATCAAGGTGAAGTTGAAAACACAACAGAATGAGTATACACCATTTCTTGAAGGTGTTGGAAAGGGTTCTAGTTTGTATTTTAGGAGGAAATTTGCTCACCCTTGAAAAAAATAACTATATGCAAAATTAAAAAAAACAGTTGCAATCTAGATTATATTGGGATTAAATTATAATAAAATAATTTAGGTAATAATATACACTTAAACATAAAGAAAATGGGAATACATTTAAGACATTTATAATTTTAATATTTTATTCAATGAGTAGTATTCGCACATGCCTTCTTTCACTTTCCATATATATAATCATATTTACCAACTCATAGAGATGGCTTCTTGATATCACAGTTTTGAATGTTTCTATTATTCGCCCTTTAGATGTATATACTGATGTATTTTCAATTAAATATATGTATCATAAAGTTCATTCTGTTCATTTATTGTATTGTGTTTATTATATATTTATATATAATATTTATTACACAGACTCAGCTTGTGCCTTTATCACTTATTTTCTGCACTACTGAAATGACCTACTCAATCTTTAGGTTACCAGCCCAATGTCAAATCATTCGCAGTCATTTGTTGAATCTATATTTTAAGTAATATGTTGCTGTTACTAAAGCACCAAAATTTATTCCTTTTATAAATTAGAAAAGATTCTGTGCTTTCTTTGCATTTCTAAATACAAATTTTTGCATAAATAAAAGATAAGGGAGATGAGTTAATATTTTAATGTGAGAATTTTCATAGCTCTGGTTTTGGCCAAAGAAATGTGTCTCTATTTGTCATGTTAACAAATAGGGAAAAAAAGAGATTTAGAACTGCTGCTCTACAATAACTCCCTTCCAGTTAATGTTCTACAGTATTGACAACATGCACTTACAGAGATTTTTTTTCAGTTACTTTGATATCTAATGCTAGAAATATAATGTCATATTGCTTTGGTGGTTATGAAAGTCTTGTTTCTTCTAGTTTTATGTTGTAGTTACATAGTATGTTTTGTTTACTTATTGGGGAAGGTACAAGATACGGGCACTTGAGGCTACAAAAAACATTCCTGAAAAGTTGACATTTTCCTTGGGAAGAGTCATTTCCCACTGCTTTCAAGAAAGATAGCAAAATATACATGTCCAATGTACGGTGGTTAAAAATCCAGGTAATAAATCAATCTACATAGACAAAAGCAATCAACTTACCAATGAAAGGTAAATATTAAGGGAAAGAACATTACATATTAGATAAGCTATGTCAGTAGGAAAGGACCCATGGTAGTATATTCTTCTTTACTCTTTTGTTTTTTTTTTGTTTGTTTGTTTGTTTGTTTGTTTTAATTTTTTTTTTCAACGTTTATTTATTTTTGGGACAGAGAGAGACAGAGCATGAACGGGCGAGGGGCAGAGAGAGAGGGAGACACAGAATTGGAAACAGGCTCCAGGCTCTGAGCCATCAGCCCAGAGCCCGACGCGGGGCTCGAACTCACGGACCGTGAGATCGTGACCTGGCTGAAGTCGGACGCTTAACCAACTGCGCCACCCAGGCGCCCCAGTATATTCTTCTTTAAACTGTATAAATATTAAGCAGTTACTAGTAAATATCAGACATTGTTAGGAGCAGTGAATTCAGCATTGAATAAGATAGGCAAAATCCCTGCACTTATGACACTTCTATTTTAGTTGGCTTCGGTGTGGTAATGTGTAAGGGTCAAAGTGTCTATTCTTAAATAAAACGTACTGGATTCTGCATTGCATACCTTACTTACTTGATCTCGAGGGCTCATTAGTAGGAAACCATGAACTTATTCAGGAGACATATTTCACAGTATGAATTATCCAGGAGTTAATATTTAGCCTCTCCCTCTATAAGAACTCTGACCAATAATACTAGCTAATTTTAACATAATTTCATACTTATTTCTTCTTTTTTGAATTCAAATAATGCTGTTTTCAGCAATAATATTAAAAATATTGTTAAAACACTATGTAACATTAGCAATTATTCTAATGTAATGCCAATTTTTTTAGCTAGCTTTTGAGAATTAAGTATTTCTATTTTTTTAGTAACAATTGTGTTGTAAAACAATACTGTTTTTTTGTGAAGTGGGTAACATTTTCAAAAAATGTATTTTAAAATCAAACAAAATAATTATATCCCATAAAAGAAACTATTATAGAAGCATAAAAAATTGTTGCCTGATACCATTTTTAGCAATTACAATATAGTTTACAAAAAAGAGAAAATTTCAGAAAGAAATTATATCTGTCATTAATCAGTAATTGAAATATTGCTCCCCTATTAATTATATCATCAGATCATCTTAGCAAAAAATTGAGCTATGCACATTGGCAGGATTTCTGTATATCTCTTTGGCATCAGTAAGGACACAATCAAGATGAATCTTACAACCAATGCTTTCAATCAGATTGCAGTGTTTAACATAGTTTACATTGTTTTACATGTGTGGATTTTATCATACTCTCATATCGTCCTCTCCTCAGCTGAGTTATATGCAATGTTGATGCTACATATGTTGCATTACCATTTAAGAATATTTTCAAAGAACTTTTACTATGATTTGGTATTATAACAAATTATTTTGTAAACAGAAAGTCAAGGAAAAAAAGAAACCATGCATATAACCAGTAACTCCTTTAAATGTAAATGGACTAAATATTCCTAGTAAAGGACATAGGGTGACTGAATGGATAAAAACCAAGACCTATATATATGCTGCCTACAAGAGACTCACCTCAGACCTGAGGACACATACACACTGAAAATCAAAAGATCAAAGGAAGAAAAACGTATCTTGCAAATGGGAATGAAGGGGAAAAAATCAGGTAGCAATACTTAGATAAAATAGACTTTAAAACAAAGTCTGTAGAGTGGCACCTGGTGACTCAGTCAGTTGAGTGTCCACCTCTTGATTTCAGCTCAGGTCATGATCCCAGGGTTATGGGATTGAGCCCCTCATCAGGTTCTGCGCTAAGCATGGAGTCTGCTTCAGATTTTCTCTCTCTCTCTCTCAGATAGATAGAGAGACAGACAGATGATAGATAGGTAGATAGAGATGATAGAGATAGAGATGGAGATAGAGATAGAAATATATCCCCTTCTGCCCCTCTCCCCTGCTCACAGGTACACTCTCTCTCTAAAACAAACAAAACCCCAAGTCAGTATCAGGAAACAAGGGCACTGATAATGACAAAGGGATCAATCCACAAAGAGGATATAAAAATAGTAAATATGTATGCACCACACATAGAAGCACTTAAATACCTAAAGCAAATACTCTAGTCATAAAGGGAGAAATGGACAGTAATACCATCATCCACTTACATCAATGGATAGATCATTCAGACAGAAAACCAATAAGAAAACAGTGGCTTTGAGCAACATATCAGACAAGATGGACCTAACAGATATATACAGAATCCAAAACAGCAGAACACATTATTTCCAAGGTCACATACAATATTCTTCAGAAATGTTTCCCATGTTAGGCCACAAAACAAGTCTTAATTAATAAGAGCAAAATCATATCAAATCATATCAAGATTTTTTTCTGACTTTAGTATGAAACTGGAAATCAATTACAAGAAAAATTCTGAAAAGGAACACAAAAACAAAAGGGAAACCATATGGTATTTAGCAATTAAAAAAATCAACCAAAAAATCAAAGAGGAAATAAGAAAAATACATGGAAACAAATGAAAATGAAAACAAAGTGGTTCAAAAATCTTTGGAATACAGCAAAAGCAGTTCTAAGGTAATTTTATAGTGATATATGCCTACCTCAAGAAACAAGAAAAATCTCAAACAACCTAAATTTATACTCAAAGGAGCTAGAAAAGAAGAACAAACAAAGCCCAAGGCTAGTAGAAAGAAAGAAATAATAAAGGTTAGTGCAGAGATAAATGAAACTGAGACTACAAATACAATAGAAAAGATTAATGAAGCCAGGAGCTGGTTCTCAGGAAAGATAAAATTGATAACCTTTAGCCAGATTTCTCAAGGAAAAAAGGGAGAGGATTCAAAATATAAAGCATTATAACAGAATATTATGAAAAATTATATGCCAACAAATTGGACAACCTAGAAGGAATAAATTCATAGAAATGCACAATCTTCTAAAACTAAATTAGGAAGAATTTGAACACTTGAACAGACCAATTACTAATTTATGAAATTAAACCACTAAGCAAAAAATTACTGACAAACAAAAGTCCAAGACCAGATGCATTCACAGGTGAATTCTACCAAACATTTAAGGAAGAGTTAATGCGTATTCTTCTCAAACTATTCCAAAAAATATTTTCCAAAATGAGGATGAAAAACTTACAATTTCATTGTATGAGGCCAGAATTACCCTGATACCAGAACCAAAGACACAGAGAAACTACAAAAAGTAAATTACAGGCCAGTATTTCTAATGAACACAGACAAAAAAATCCTCAGCAAAGTATTAGCAAACCAAATTTAACAATGTATTAAAAAATCACTTATGATCAAGTGGGATTTATTCTAGGTATGCAGTGGTGGTTCAATATTCTCAAGTCAATGAGATACATCATAATAATACGAAGAATGATAAAACCCTATGATCATTGCATTAGATGAAGAAAAAGCATTTTATAAAGTACAACATCTATTCATGACAACTCTCAACAATAAGTTTAGAGGGGCCATACCTTAACATAATAACAGCCATATATGCAAAACCCACAACTAACATCAAACTCAATGTTGGAAAACTGAAAGTTTTCCCCCTAAGTTCAAGAACAATACAAGGATGTCCATTTTCACTGTTTTTATTCAACATAGTACTGGAATTCCTCACTGCAGCAATCAGACAAGAAAAAGAAATTAAAGGCATCCAAATTGATAAAGAAGCAGTAAAACCATTTCTATTTGCAGAAAACATGATACTATATATAGAAAACCCTAAAGACTCCACCAAAAAACTAAAAAACTGATAAGTGAATTCAGTAAAGTTGCAGGATACAAAATTAATATACAGATATCTGTTGCAATTCTATACACTAATAACAAAGTAGCGGAAATAAGAAAACAACTCATTTCCAATTACACCAAAAATAACAAATACTTAGGAATAAACTTAACCAATGGGGAGGGGGGGAACTATACTCTGAAAACTAGAAGACATTAATGAAAGAAAGTGAAGACAACACAAACAAATGGAAAGGTATACCATGCCTTCAATTCTATACTCCCTTCAGAAACAAAATGCTTTATGAAATGTAAAAAGAGAATATCATCATATCTAACAAAGCTGTATCATTGAGATAAATGCAAAAGGACTATCAAACCTAAGAAAAGGAACTGAAGACAAAAGAAAATACAATAAGAGGCTGGTGTGACGGGTTGATAGGTCACACCAGTTGTAATAAGGAAGTTAACATGGCTTTCATTTGTTTTTAATTAGCATCATGTGTTTTGTTTTAATTTTTTGTTTTACTTTTCTTAATAGTATATAAAATAATGTGTTTTAAAATCCATCACCTTAAATTCAATAAAATGCAGAGTATATGGCTCCAGTGAAGAAATTAGAGAAAAAAATTATAGGGAAATAAAACTCACTGTATTATAATGTTCACATTTGACTGATTAATCATTAAATTTGCCATCCATTAATCTTCTAGGAAGTTTAAGAATAGATAATAAAATAGTTATTTGATAACTAAAACATCTAAAAACTAACAATTATGTGAGTATAATTTAATTTAATTCTAGTTTTGAGAAAGATGTGGCTAGGCATATGTACTGAAAATTCTCTTTGGCAGATGTGATCCCAAAGAGCTTCAGAAGGAATTAACATCAATTAGCAGCATGTTTAGGAAATTATTTCCATCTGTGCCAGGGTAACAATATACAAATATATATGTGCCAAAGTATATTTTTGTATTTTGATTCAAGAGTATCTTTCCTATGTTTGTCTAAACATGTTCCAAAACATGTAAAATTTTATATTCTAAATGTAGAATTGGAAGAGAATTGAATGAATGTTCATTTCTTTAAGATCTAATTTTGGCAGATAATAGCACTTAAAAAATAAGTTCCTCTTGGGGACTTTTCCCTCAAATAAGAAGAGAGGAAAGAAAGAGAAGAGAAGAGAGAGAAGAGAAGAGAAGAGAAGAGAAGAGAAGAGAAGAGAAGAGAAGAGAAGAGAAAGAAGAAGAAAAGAAAAAAGAGAATAAAAGAGAATAGAAAAGGTTACACCCCTTTCCCAGAGGCTGCCAATGTCCAATAACTAGTTGATGCAAGAGTATAAAGCTCCAAACCACTTGCCTAATTGAGGACAACTATGAATATAAAGAAAATCATCAATAATAATACTATAATAGTAGGGGATTTTAAAACCCTACTTATAGCAATGGATAGATTGTTTAAGCAGAAAAATCAACAAGTAAACAATTGCTTTGAGTGATACCTAGACCAGATGGATTTAACAGATATATTCAGAATATTTCATCCTAAAGCAGCAGAATGCACATTCTTCTCATGTGCACATGGAACATTCTCCAGAATTCATCACATACTGGGTCACAAATCAGGCATCCACAAGTACAAAAATTTGAGATCATACCATGCATATTTTCATACCACAACACTATGAAATTTGAAGCCAACCACAATAAAAAATTTGGGAAAACCACAAATATATGGAGGTTAACACCCTACTAAAGAATTAATTGGGGGGCGCCTGGGTGGCGCAGTCGGTTAAGCCTCCGACTTCAGCCAGGTCACGATCTCGCGGTCCGTGAGTTTGAGCCCCGCGTCAGGCTCTGGGCTGATGGCTCAGAGCCTGGAGCCTGTTTCCGATTCTGTGTCTCCCTCTCTCTCTGCCCCTCCCCCATTCATGCTCTGTCTCTCTCTGTCCCAAAAATAAATAAAAAGTTGAAAAAAAAATTAAAAAAAAAATTAATTGGTTTTTCTGGGAAATAAAGAGAAATTTTAAAAAAATACATGAAAGCAAATGAAAATGAAAACATGACACTCTAGAACCTTTGGGATTCAGCAAAGGCAGTCGTAAGAGGGAAGTATATAGCAAGACAGGCTTACCTCAAGAAGCAAGAGAAGTCTCAAATGCACAAAGTAACATTGGAACTAAAAAAGGAACCAAAAATAAAATGATGTAAAGTATAACAACATATACCTAAAACGTGGTGGGGAGGAGTAAAGAATGGGCTCAAACTTAAGTGATCATAAACTCATTATAAACAGCTATATGCAGAAGATGTTATATACAAACCTAATGGTAACCACAAATCAAAAACTAATAATAGATATGCAAAAAACAAAGAGAAAGGAATCCAAGTATATCACTAAAGAAGGCCAAATGATGGTGAGAGAAGAGAGCAAGAGAAGAAACAAATGAAAACTACAAAAAAAAACAACACAAAACAAGTAGCAATATGGCAAGACAAGTATACCTATCAACGATTAATGCTCCAATGAAAAGACACAGGGTGACAGAATGGATTAAAAAAAACAAACAAAAAACCACTTATATGCTGCCCAGAAGAGACAGACCTAAAGACACATGCAGATTGAAAGTGAGGGAATGAAGAAATGTTTAACATGCAAATGCATGTCAAAAGAAAGCAAGGGTAGCAATATTTATTTCACACAAATAGACTTTAAAACAAACATTGTCACAAGAGATAAAGAAGGACACTATATATCCATAAATGGGAAAACACAGTAAGAAGGTATAACAATGGTAAATATTTATGCCCCTAACATGAAAACATCCAAATGCATAAAATAGTAATAACAAACATGAAGAAACTAATTGATACTAATATAATAATAGTGGGAGAATTTAACACCCTACTTACATCAATCAGATCATCCAAACAGAAAACCAATAAGGCAGTGGCTTTGAATGACACAGTGGGTCAGATGGATTTAACAGATATATTCAGAACATTCCATAAAAAAATAGCACAATAAACATACTTGTCAAGCACTCATGGGACATTCTCCAGAATAGATCACATAGTAGGCCATGAAACAAGTCTCAACAGATTCAAGATTCAAAAGATTAAAGTCACACCATGTTTTTTATTTGTTTGTTTTTTTACCACAAGGCTATATGAAACTTGATATCAACCACAAGAAACTAATTTGGAAAGAGCACAAACACATGGATATTAACTAACATGCTACTAAACAATGAGTCTGTCAACCAAGAAATCAAAGGGGAAATTAAAAGACAATACATGGAGACAAATGAAAATGAAAACACAATGCTCCAAAATCTTTGGGATACAACAAAATTTGTTCTAAAAAGAGTTTATAGCGATACAAGGCTACCTCAAGAAGCATGAAATACCTCAAATAAATGAACTAACCTTACACCTAAATAAGCTACAAAACAACTAGAAACCCCTAAACCAGCAGAAGGGAGGAAACAAAGATTAGAGAAGAAATAAATGATATAGAAACTAAACAAAAAAACGAAAGAAAGAGAGAGAGAGAAAGAGAGAAAACAAGAGAAAGAAAGAAAGAAAGAAAGAAAGAAAGAAAGAAAGAAAGAAAGAAAGAAAACCCAATAGAACAAACTGATTAAGCCAGGAGATGTTTCTTTGAAAAGAATAAAACTGATAAACTTCTAGCCAGACTCATTAAAAATAGAGAGAGAACACTCAAACAAAATCAGAAATGCAAGAGCAGAAATAACAACCAATAGCACAGAGATACAAAGGATTATAAGAGAATATTATTAAATGATATACTAACAAATTGGACAACCTAGAAGAAATGGATAAATTCTTAGAAACATACAACATACCAAAACTGAACCAGTAAGAAATAGAAACTTTGAGCAGACTGATTACCAGCAATGAAATTGAATCAGTAATCAAAAAACTTCCAACAAACAAAAATCCAGGAGCAGGTATCTTCACAGGCCAGTTCTTCCAAATATTTAAGGAAGAGTTGACACCTAGTCTTCTCATTTTTTTTCCCAAAAAGCAGAAGAGAGAGCAAAATATCTGAATTCATTACATGAGGCCAGCATTACACTGATACCAAAACCAGATAAAGACCACACAAAAAACAGAGAACTACAGGCAAATATCTCTCATGGACATAAATGCAAAAATACTCAACAAAATATTTTCAAACTGAATCCAACAATATATTTAAAAAAATCATTCACCATGATCAAGTGGAATTTTTTATTGGGATATAGAGTGGTTCCATATTTTCAAATCCATCAATGTATACATCACATCAATGAAAAAAATATGATCATTTCAGTAGATGGAGAAAAAGCATTTGACAAAGTACAACATCCATTCATGGTAAAAACCCTCACCAAAGTAGGTTTACAGGAACATATCTCAACGTAACAAAGGCCATGTATGAAAAACCCACAGCTAACATTAAACTCAATGGGGACAAACTGAGAACTTTTCTTCTGAGATCATGAACAAGACAAGAATGTTCACTCTCACTACTTTTATGCAACATAGTACTAGAAGTCCTAGATTTAGCAATCAGACAACAAAAAGAAATAAAAGGTGTCCAAATTGGTAAGAGAGAGGTAAAACTTTCACTATTTGCTGATCATATGATACTCTATATACAAAACCTGAGAAGATTACACCAAAAACAACTAGAACTGATAAGTGAATTCACTGAGTTCACATGACACAAAATCATTGTACAGATATCTGTTGCATTTCTATACAGTAATAATGAAGCAGCAGAAAGAGAAATTAAGAAAATAATCCCATTTACAATTGCAGCAAAAAAAAAAAATACATAGAAATAAACAACCAAGGAGGTGAAATACCTATACTCTGAGAAGTATAAAACATCAATGAAAGAAATTGAGGATGGCACAAATGGAAAGATATTCTGTGCTTACAGACTGGAAGAACAAGTATTGTTAAAATGTCTAATAATATATACTACGCAAAGCAATCCATAGATTTAATGCAATCCCTATGAAAACACCAATAGTATTTTTCACAGAAGTAGAACAAACCACTCTAAAATTTGAATGAACCACAAAAGAACCAAATATCCAAAGCAATTTTGAAAAAGAAAAACAAAACTGGAGGTATCACAATTCTAGATGTCAAGTTGTACTACAAAGCTGTAGTAATCAAAACAGTATGGTACTGCCACAACACACATAGATCAATGGAACAGAATTGAAAGCCCTGAAATTCACAGATCATTGTATGGTCAATTAATCTTCAACATGGGAAGTAAGCATATGCAGTGTGTAAAAGGCACTCTTCAACAAATGGTGGTGTGAAAACCAGACAGCTACATGCAAAGGAATGAAACTGGACCACTATCTAATGCCATACACAAAAATAAGCTCAAAATGGATTGAAGACCTAAATGTGAGACCTGAAACCATAAAAATCCTAAAAGAGATTAGACGCAGTAATTCCTCTGGATATGGATATGGATCTGGATATGGATATGGATATCTTCTTTCTGGATAGGTCTTCTGAGGCAAAGGAAACAAAAGCAAAAATAAACTATAGGAACTACATAAAATTAAAAAGATTCTGCACAGCAGAAGGAAACAACAAACAAAACTAAAAGGCAACCTAGTGAATAGGATAGATCCAACAAAGGATTAGTATCCAAAATATATAAAGAACTTCTACAAGTCTTCTACAACACCCCTAAAATTAAATAATCCCCCCAAATAAAAAAAAAAAAATCCAAAAAATAAAAAAACAATCCAGAAGACATGACAGACATTTCTCTAAAGAAGACATACAAATGGCCAACAAACACATAAAAAGATGCTCAACATTTCTCAACATCAGGGAAATGCAAATCAAAACTACAAGATATCACCTTATACTTGTCAGCATAACTAAAATTAAAAACACAAGAAACAACAGGTGTTGGCAAGGATGTGAAGAAAAAGGAACTATCTTGCACTGTTTTTGGGAATGCAGACTGGTACAGCCACTTTGGAAGACAGTATGGAGGATCCTCAAAAATTAAAAAAAAAAAAAAAAAAAAAAAAAAAGAACTACCCTATGATCCAGTAATTGCACTACTGGGTATTTACTGAAATACTAACTTACTGAAAACACTAATTTAAAGAGATAAATGCACTCCTATGTTTATTGCATTATTTATAATAGTCTAATTATGGAAGGAACCCAAGTATTAATCCATAGATAAATAAAGAAGATGTGGTATAGATTTAGAGTATTATCCAGTCGTTAAAGGGAATGAAATCCTGCCATTTACAACAGCATAGATGGATCTAGAGAGTTTAATGCTAAGCACAATAAGCTAATTAGAGGAAGAAAAATTCCATATGATTTCATTTATATGTGGATTTTAAGAAAGAAAGCAAAGGAGGGGCGCCTAGGTGGCTTGGTCGGTTAAGCGTCTGACTTCTGCTCAGGTCATGATCTCACAGTCTGTGAGTTCGAGCCCCACGTCGGGCTCTGTGCTGACCGCTCAGAGCCTGGAGCCTGTTTCAGATTCTGTGTCTCCCTCTCTCTCTGCCCCTCCCCTGTTCATGCTGTGTCTCTCTCTGTCTCAAAAATAAATAAACGTTAAAAAAAAAAAAAAAAAAGAAAGCAAAGGAAAAAAGAAAGAAAAAGAAAAAAATGCAGACTTTTAGCTACAGGGTACTAACAGTGGGTTACCTAAGGGGAGATACGTGGGGAGATGGGTTAAATAGATGAAGTGGATTAAGAGTATACATATCTTGGTTAGCACTGAGTAATATATGGAACGTTGAATTATTGTATTTTTTTAATGTTTATTTTTGAGAGACAGAACAAGAGAGAGAGAGACGAGAGAGAGAGAGAATGAGTGGGGGAGGGGCAGAGAGAGAGAGAGACACAGAATCGGAAGCAGGCTCCAGGCTCTGAGTTGTCAGCCCAGAGCCTGACACGGGGCACAAACTCACCAACTGCGAGATCGTTACCTGAGCTGAAGTCAGATGCTTAACCAACTGAGCAACCCAGGCGCCCCTGAAGACAGTATTTAAAAAGAAAGAAAGAGAAAAGGAATGTTTAGCAAAATATCTCAATTTGAAATCACGGAGTATAAGGACAGCCTGAAGATATCCCCTAACATGCTCTAGTTTTATGGAAAATTGGGGAGATTCATCTCATTAATGATAACCTTCAAGCATGAGTTTAAGTTACAGTATTGTTCTGTACGTATTTTAGCAAATTTTAGTAAGTTGTGATACATTTTAGAAATATGTGGAAATACTGGGAGGCCAGTAACTGGTGTTAAATCAAGCAGACTGTCTATCCCACACTATCTGCAGGGATACAAACTCACTGTACTTCCATTTTCCAGTCAATATACATCCATACCTTGTGTCATTGCACTTCACATTTTTTACAGATTGAAGCTTTGTGCTGCACGAGCCATTCCATGAGCACCATTCTTCCAACATCATTTGCTCACTTTCTGTCTCTGTGTCACATTTTTGTAATCTTGCAATATTTTAAAATAGTCATTGTTTTTATATTTGTCCTAGTCCTCTATGATTAGTGTTGTATTTTTAGGATGCCACAAACTGCACTTATATAAGATGGGAAATGATAAATGTTGTGTGTGTTCTGACTGTTTTGCCAACCAGCCACTCCCTCAACTCTCTCCCCCTGTCCTTGAGCCTCCCTATTCCCTGGGACACAACAGTATTGAAATTATGACAATTAGTAACACTACAGTGGCCTCCAAGTGGCCAAGGTAAAGAAAGAGTTGCACATCTCTCAACTTATATCAAAATCTAGAAATGACTAAGCTTAGTGAAGAGGACACATGGAAAGCCAAGAGAGCCTGACTGCACAGTCTCTTGCCAAACAGCCGAATTGTGACTGTAAAGGAAAACTTCTTGAGAGAAATTAAATGCACCTGGGTGGCTCAGTCGGTTTAGTGCCCAACTCTTGATTTCTGCTCAGGTCATGATCCTGAGGTCTGTGTCCAGCTGGTCCTGAACGTGGAGCCTGCTTAAAATTCTCTCTCTCCCTCTGCCCCTCTTCCCCCACTCTGCATGCTCTAAAATAAAAAATAATAATAATAAATAAAAGTGCTACACCAGTAACCACATGAATGATTAAAAAAAGTGAAATAAACTTATTGCTTATATGGAGAAAGCTTTAGTGGTCTGAGATGAAGATCAAGCCAGCTACAACATTCCCTTAAGCCACAGCCTAATACCCAGCAAGGCCCCAACTTTCTTCAATTCTATGAAGGCTGAGAGGTAAGGAAGCTGAAGAAGAAAAGTATGAAATTACAAGAGTCTGGTTCATGAGTTTAAGGAAAGAAACCATTTCTATAATATCAAAGTGCAAGGTGAGGCAGCAAGTGCTGACTTAGAAGTTCTAGCAAGTTATCTAGAAGATCTAGCTCAGATAATGAGTGAAGGTAGCTTTACCAAACAACAGACTTTCAATGTAGTCAAACAGTCTTCTATTGAAAGAAGATGTCATCTAGGATTTTCAGTGCAAGCGAGGAGAAGTCGATCCCTGGCTTTAAACCTTCAAAGGACAGGCTGACTCTCTTGTTAGGGGCTAATGCAGCTGGTGACTTCAAGTTGAAGCCAGTGCTCTGTTACCATTCTGAAAATCCTAGGAACTTTAAAACTTATATGAAATATAGTCTGCCTGTGCTCTATAAGTGGAACAACAAAGCTTGGATGATAGTACATCTGTCTACAGCATGGCTTAGTGAATATTTTAAGCCCACTGTTGAGACCTAGAGTCAGAAAAAAAAGATTCCTTTTGAAATAACTGTTGACAATGCAACTGGTCATTCAAGAGCTCTGTTGGAGATATGCAACAACGGGATTGATGTTTTTATACCTGCTAACACAACATCCATTTTGCAGCCCATGGATCAAGGAGTCATTTCAACTTTCAAGTCTCATTATTTAAGAAATACATCTTGTAAAGCTATAGCTGCTGCTATAAACAGTGATTCCTCTGATGGATCTTGGCATATCCACTGAAAACCATTCCAAAAGTCTTTAAGAATATTCATGGTTCATGGGAAGAGGTAAAAAGTCAACATTAACAGGAGTTTTCAAGAAGTTGATTCCAACTCTCATGGATGACTGAGGGCTTCAAGACTTGAGTGAAGGACGTAAGTGCAGATGTGGTGGAAATAGCAAGAGAGCTAGAATCAGAATTGGAGACTGAATGTGACTGAATTGCTGAAATCGCATGATAAAACTTTAATGTATGAAGAGTTGCTTCTTATGGATGAGCAAAGAAAGCAGTTTCTTGAGATAGAAACTACTTCTGGTGAAGATGCTATGAAACTGTTATAATGACAGCATAGGATATAGAATATTACATAAACTTAGTTGACAAAGCAGCAGCAGGATTTTAGAGAATTGATTCCAATTTTGAAACAAGTTCTGTGAGTAAAATGCTATGAAACAACATGGTATGGAGAAACAATTTGTGAAACGAAGAGTCTATCAGTGCAACAAACTTCATTGTCTTATTTTAAGAAGTGGCTGGTCACTCCAACCTTGAGCAACAACCACCCTAAGTCAGCAGCCAACAATGTCAGAGCAAGACCTTCCACCAGCAAAAAAAAAAAAAAAAAAAAAAAAAAAAAAAAAAAAAAAAAAAAAAAATCCACTCCCTGAAAGCTTAGAAGACGGTTAGAATTTTTTAGCCATAAAATATTTTCAGTGAATATATATACATTGTTTTTTTAGACAGAATGCTATTACATACTTAATAGACTATTGTATACCATTATTTTGTATGCACTGGGAACTAAAAGAAATCATTTGACTTGTTTATTGTGATATTAGCTTTATTGCAGTGGTCTGGAATTAAACCTGCAGCATCTCCAAGGTATGCCTGTAATAGGGATAATAAAAGCTACCTCAAAAGACTCTTGTGACAATTAAATATGTAAGAGTACTAGAATAATGCTTGGAATATAATATATACTCACTAAGCATTATGTCAAGCAGATAAACTTTATTCAGCATTTCTTAAATGCTTAATATGTGCCAGAGAATTGAGTTAGGAAGATAGGGTGTATGTAAGAAAAGTGGATGACTTGAGGTTGCATTTTTGCAGCACATCAGCAAGAACTTGATTTAAAGGGACATGAGGAAAAGAGAAAGCAAAGGTAATTTTCAGGTGTTGGCTTGATAGTGGCACAATTTATTGAGAATGAGGGCATTTGGGGAAGAATAGTTTTCAGAATCAAGTTTGATTTGGTTTTATGTCAAATATATTTAATTAATCAAAGTGATGACAGCTGGATAAGCAAATTGGGACTCAATACAGAGATCACTTTTGGAGAAATGGTTTTCTAGGGATCAATGAAATGATAAGTATTTAAAATAACACCATCTAGATGGCAAATATGAAGAAATTTTCATTGGCTTCCTCAGCGCCTTGTGCACCATCCTACTGCGTTACTCTACACTCTTCTCTTTCCTCCTTCTATATAATACAATACATCTATCACTTTTTGCCTCTGAAGCTGTAAACCAGCTCGTCAATTTCTATCTCGGCTTATGTTTCTAAACCAAGCCAGGGCTCTCTTCAAAAGGATTTCTGGTGCCAGCTTATAATCTTTGCTTCCTCTGTACTATGAGTCAATGAGCTGTGCCTTGTTTCTTTATTTTTTTTAAGTTTGTTTATTTTGAGAGAGATAGAGGTATCACACGTGGGGAAGGGGCAGAGACAGAGGGAGAGCAGGCTCTGCGTTGCCAAGGCAGAGCCCCATGCGGGTCTTGAATCCACAAACAGCAAGATCGTGACCTGAGCTGAGACCAAGAGTCAAAAGCTTACTGACTGAGCCACCCAGGAGCCCCTATGCCTTGTTTCTATCATTATAATACAAAGTTCTTGGGAGGAAGAAGATAGTATATACTCATTGGCCAGATTTTTTCTGATTAACAAAGTACAACCAAAAGTCTAAGTTAAACCCCTGCTGAAATTTTTTCTAAGTGTTCTGTTGTTCTCCTTAGGTCATTGTAGTGACTTCGTTTTTGGTTCCTTAATTTTCTAGGTTACCACTTTGCTGATACAAATCGTGATACTGGTAGTTCTAAAACTCTCTTAGGATATACTTAAATATTTTACATTCAACAAAAATGATTAGCCTCATTTAGGAGTGTGTATTACTTAGTAAAGTAATCTGAATCCTCAGATAAAACTATAGAATTCAAATTTAGGAAATTAAACAAATTTCAAAAGGCCTTTTAGTTCAACACTAAAAAGAAATAAGCTATCAAGCCATGAAAAGACATGAGGGAAATTTAGATACATGTTGCTAAGTGAAATAAGCCAACCTGAAAAGACTATATACATACTGTATAATTGCAACTATACAGCATAGTGGAAAAGGCAAAGCTATGGAGACAATAAAAAGATCAGTGGTTCCCAGGGTTCAGGGGAGAAGTAAGAGATTATTAGGCAGAGCACATAGGATTTTTAGGCGGTGAAAGTAGTCTGTATGATATTTTAATAGGTAAGTGTCATTATAAATTCGTTCAAACCTATAGAATGTGCAGCTCATAGAGTGAACCCTAAAGTAAACTATGGACTTGTATTAATTATGTGTCACTGTAGTTTTATCATTGGTGAAAAAAAAATGTATCATTCTGGTGACTGATGTTGATAATGGGGGAGATTATGATTGTGTGGAGCAGGGGGTATAAGAGAAATCTCTGTACTTTCCTCTCAATTTTGTTGTAAAACTAAACTGCTCCAAAAAAAAAAAACTATTTTAAAAAATGTCTTTTATAGTAAATTATCCATTTAACCACAATTTGTAGCAGTACTGCACTGGGAAGTTTAATCTCATGAAATATATATATACACATATATGTGTGTGTGTGTGTATATATATATATATATATATAAATATATGTATTAAGTCTTGTTGAAAATTTGGAGTTTTGTACACAAATGTGAAAATACCACTCTGTATTCGATGTATGCTATGAATGTATTTTTTAAAGACATCTTTTCCTTTCTGTGTCTTTAGGCTACATATCGAAATCGAATTGTGAGCCAAAGTCTCAGCACAAGGGACAGAAAAGCAATGCATACTCCCACCGAGGACCGTTTTAGATACACAGCAGCTGACCAGACAAGCCCCTACAAAAGTAAGACCTGTCAACTATCAAGTCTATGTTTAAGTAATTTTTTGAAGGACAAGGAACTAGTGGAAGTTATCAAACACTCAAGAGGAACTTATGAAACCCTCACATCAGAGGTCACCCAGAATTTACGGGCCACTGGAGGGCAAAACTCTCTGAAGCCAACAGCTAAGACCGAAGGGCCCTCTGCCTTCTCAGAGAAACCAAAGGACCCAGCTGTTGTGGCCCGACAGCATTCAACATTCACAGGAAGGTTTGGACAACCACCCAGAGGGCCAATCTCTTTACACATGTACAGCAGGAAGAATGTTTTTCTCCATCACAATTTACACACCACGGAGCTGCAAACTCTAGGCCAGCAGGATGGGTAATTAAATCACCCTGTTCCCGTCTCTGGGTAGGGTAAGGATGGTTAGTGTTTCTCGTGCATAGCTCACATTTAAATTGTCACATTCTTACTACTTTTTTATTTTTAGTTATAAACAAAGAATTGTGCACTTTTTTTTTTTTTTTTTTTTAGAATGAAGGTTCAGGCATGTTAATTGAATTAGGTTTAATAGCATTGAAGACATATATATATATATATATATATATATATATATATATA
>NW_024412376.1:92004263-92070969 GCF_014898765.1 Herpailurus yagouaroundi | reverse complement strand
ATATATATATATATATATATATATATATATATATAATAAATGGGACCATCTTGTTGGTTTATATAGTCCATAATTTATCTTTATCAGTCACTTATCTGCATTGACGTTTCAGAAGGTAATATCAAATAGCACTCTGTTCACTTAATGGTGTTACTGTGAAAATAGATGTGAGGAATAAATAGGTAAAGGAACTGTAAAGAATTTTAAATTACATAGTTAATAGAAGGAGAAGAAAAGAGGGATTTTAAAGTCTTATATTTGATGTGTATTTATTTCAAGAATGAAGCTTGCTTGCATGTAACCTAGAGACACATTTGTCTCTCTATTACATACATTCAAGCTTATCTTGCCATACTATTAAGGGGGAAATGGCTATTTCTTTTATCCTCTAAATGTTTAGTTCATACTGGTTCACAAAGGATTTCAGACTGAGTAATTGCTATCCAAATAGAGAATGACAGCTCTGATCTTTGAAAAATTTTTGCTTCCCATTTTGCTATAGATGTTGAAATAGTATGATATAACACAGTGAGGTGGTAAAGTTGACTGAATTTTGTCAAATGATGCATAAAGCGTGACATGCTGTACTCTTTGAGTCACTGTCATGGCAGTATCAGTGTATTTTTTAAAATATGAAGGATGGAACATTCTAAGAAAACCATTTTATTTCACTTTCTTTGTATTTTTTTTAACATTTTCACTTATTTTTATGTATGTCCAGTTTTGCCCATTGTATATCAATGACTCTACATGATGAGTTGAGGAACAGAAAGTCAGTTTCTTGGTAGCCCAGTATACACTATTCTGACAATTCAGTCATCTAGATTTAGAAGAAGAAGTAAAATATATGTCAACTTTGGCAATTTAATCTTAGAAATAAATCTCTAACAGAAATATTTAAAACTCATTTGACGGGAAACACTTTTCTTTAACAAACGAGGCCTGATATGTTTTATACTTAAGTGCACATGAGATAGATCAATAAATCTAAACAATTCCTTTATGTTTCATTAATCACAGAGCTGTATGCAGCTATAGAAATAAATAAGTAAATAAATAAATTAAATAAATAGATTTAAAACAGTAAGAATCAGGGCTGCAATTTTCTTGTACAAAGATAAAAGCTAGTAAGTTTATCCACATTAGGCATAGTCCATGCAAATTGACGTTGTCATACGTACTGCATGATCTGTTTCCCTTGCATTCTTTGGAAGATAGAATCCATCAGCATGTACAAATGAAATGAATAAAGGGAAATTAAGATAGCAGTTTTAGCATGGCATCTGACTAATCTGCTTAAATCGAAGCTGTGTATGAAATGCATCTCTTAGTACAAAAATGGGTTTGAGCTCAATACTTTGGGGAAAAGCCACTACATTTCCCCGAGCTTTAATGATTAAACTGTGATAATTTTTTACACTTTGATTTAAATTGGTAAGAGTAAAGAGTCTAGTGGAAATGTTATACTTTTAATTATGATTTTCCAAAGGAAGGTACATGTGCATCAAGTCAAATGTTTGCCAAACGTTTTGTTTCTTTGTGTGTTTGTAATTCTGCCAAGAAAACAATACACACAGAAATTTGCTTGGCTTAATGAGACTGCTATCGAAAACTCCCCCCCCATACTTCAGATGTTTAATATTCAAGCAGATATACATTCAGGGCTGGGCAATATTTAAGAAATGATAAAAATTATGATTATTAATTGTGGAACTCAGCTTCATTTCTCCTGAATGTTCGTGTGTCTCTAGAGTATTTGAAGTCTGTAAATAAATTAGCATGATAAAATAATCAAGGATTTTTTCCCAGGATATGGAAGAACTATGTATCACAAATAATGTTTTTGATTTGGACTTTTGGAGTTTATAGTTTTGTTTTCTTGAAAGATAGACTTTTGAATTATGCTTTGTAAAAAATAGTCTATTTAAGAAAATCTGTCATTTAATAGACATTTTAAGAGATGTTTTAAACACTAGTATTTTCTTGAAAAATCTTTTTTAAAGCTGAAACATTCAAAAAGAAAACCTGGATTCAACAGTTCAATTTTAAAAGGAGGGGTATTTTTTGGAAATATCATCTTAAAGCTGTTTTGTATCAGTATTTTCAGCATTGTTATAATATTATTTGTAATACTAAGTGTAACTCAGGCCTGGAGAAGGTATAAGCCCACTATGCTAATGTACATCAGTAACTGTAAAACAGGGGTCCTTTGTAAGTTCCTCTTGTGTATATATAGTAACTCGTAACAATGGCGTGTGGGCATTCTTTCAGCAAACTGATTTCTTTGTACTAAAATCTCTAGTTTTCTAAGGCAGTTCCATGTATAAAAATGATTTATACATTTCTCCAAGGCGGTACATATCCAAAGACATGACACCAGGGGGAAAAAGTGCTTGTTTTTCTGATGGAAGCAGTTGTCTTTTCTTTCCCTTCCTCTTTCTTCTGTGCATGTGTGTGTGTAGCTAAGCCTAAGCAATCCTGTGAAACTTCTGCTGCAAATTGTCTCTTCTGAATTTAGAATGTGTTTCAAAGGACAGTTAAGAAGAGATCTTCCTTGAGGAAAAGCTGTTTCCACCTGAAATAAACTGTTCCCATTTTTGTAATTGTTGAAACATGCAACTCTTTCTATGAACTCAGTGATTTTTTTTTTTGAATAATTTTATATGCTAACAGAGTCATAGCAAAATTGTGGATTATCTCTCCAACTATTTTTGCTTCTTTGGAGCACCGTAGTCTTTGTGCAAATGACACCATAAAACTGTAGCTGCAATGCTAAAGGTATGAATCCACCAGTATCAATATGCTCAGGGTAAGAACCTAGAGCCACACATTATTCAACTTGTTTTTGTCACTTAAGGATTGACTTATAAATAAAATAGCAAGCCTCTAGTCAACATTAAACATTTGTAGACATGTCCATACTACCTAATTTAAAACGCTTACAAATTTTCATGATTATGCTGGGTTTGTAATCTGTATTTTCCAAGGTTTAATCCTAGCCTGTTGTCATTACTTCCTGGGTGTTACTGAATTCGAAAGAATTTATTGAATTCAAGGGAAATTTCACCTTTAAAATTTCTTACTTATGTGTGTTTAATAGAGACACTACCTTTCCCCCCCCCCCCCCGAGGTTGATAGTTTTAAATTATCATGTATTGAAGGACTACATCCCCAAGACAAATAACTGCATTCCACTGGTCCTCCCAAGAACTTTCTTACTAACTTACCTGGTGATGGAACAGTAACAGCAATTTATTGAATGGCAAGTAGTATTTCTCCACATTCATCATCACCTTACCCATTATCAAAAAATATTAACCCATTATAGTAAGTAACTTGGCATACCGAGTATAATCTTTTAATTATAATCTAATAATCTCAATTTTGTCCCACACTTTCACTTTCAGAATTGTACATTTTGCATATCTAGAGAACTAGGAAGCACTTCAAAGCAGCCCTTACAACTTCATGTGGTTCAAAGTAGAAAAAGAAAGAGGAATATCTAAAAGTGCTGTCTGTAATTGCCATCCATGTGACTAAATCACATCCCCCAAGGTGGAGGCTTTTCCCTGGGTGATACATCTGTTTAAATGCAGTACCAATTCATTTATACCAAGAGTTTAATTGCATTCTGGGAGTTGACTCTAGGCATTATCAACAGGTCTTTTATATTTTTGTTTGTTTTCTTGTGTGTTTAGTATAAGAAACAAGTAATCGTTCATTAGGTATTCTTTGGAAATTTATACCTCCTGGAATTTAAACTTTTTTCGTATGTTGTTCATTTTCCATGAGTTAACTTTGTCATGCCAACTCTAGGCTATATCTCCACACATGGCAGGGATCATAGAAAATATAAGCTGTTTGGGGTCTTATACAAAGCTAAATTACAATATGGCAGAAGAGCAAACAGCCAACTATCAACCAACCAAAGAAGCCTGCTCCTCTAACATACATCATGACCAAATTTTTTATTTTTCAAATCTTAAGCTGTGCCAAGTTCTTTCACCAACAGTCAGAACCACAAACATATCGATAATCTATTTACAATAAATTTGATCTTGCTCAGAACCCAGCTGCAGTTCCGCGTAGAATAGGCTGAAAACAAAACCCAAAGATACACCTTCCAGTTGGTTACATATGGAAAAGAAGGCAGGATACCCTATTTTAAGACCTGGAGCATTTCCCACAAATTTGTGACACAACTAAAAATTCCTAATACAGAGTGGGTTTTCTGACCTGAATAAATGATCTAGAATGTGGAATATCATGGTTCTTTCTAGGGAAGTTTCAGTTCAGTCCCTTTAACTTTACCAGTTTAATCTACCAAACATACTTTTTCTTCCTGAACATAAAATTCAAGAAAAGGAGCTTCTACATCTTACCATCCTTTCCAAACATTACCTCATTGTTTTGTAAGCTCAGGTTATATAACAAAAGACTATAGACTGGGTGGCTAAAACAACAGACATTTCCCATAGTTCTGGAAGCTGGCAAGTCTAACATCAAACTGCTAGCAGTTTCAGTTACTGCCTTGCAGACAACTGTGTCGTTCTTGCTATGTCCTCCTCTTTCAAGGTCACTAATCCCATCTCATGGCTCCACCATCATCTAAACCTAATTATTTTCCTTCCAATACCATCACATTGCGATTAAGGTTTCAAAATATGGCTTTTGGGGGTACAAAAAAAAACCCATTCCATAGCATTAATTTTCAGTTTACAACAACCTAGTGAGGTTGCTATTGTTTTACCCATGTCATAGATGAGATCAAAAAAGGTAGGTAATTTCCCCAGTACATACAACATGCATGTTTTACTGGATTCCATAACCCTTGATCTTTCCATTTATACTATGCTTACCTCTAGAGCAGACTCCTTCCCCAGGAAGCAGAGTGATTCAAGCAAATAAGCCCTCAATCTCCTTTAGTCTTAAAATTCTATTCATATTGCTAGGGAAGAAAATCTGAGCAATGATCTATTTTAGCAAAAAAAAAAAAAAAAAAGCTACTCATTTGGAAGCATTTTTATAAGTTATTGATGTTTAAATCAATAAATATAGAATCCTGAGAGGAAAGCACTTACTGTATTTAAAGTTTACCTCCTAGAAAATCTGACATCCTAAATTTCTTTTCTTGAAGGCAATTGGAAAAAATACTGACACAATTTTATGTTGTATAGTTTTGAAAATAGAGGGCCAATGAAGTATCTAACATAAGCAAAACATACGGTAGATGAAAAATAATGTAGTTTTCAGATTATCTTATTTCTTTCCATAATTTTCTGAGGACATTGATACAGATATCATTGAATTCAATACTTTTGTGTTCTTTATAAACATCTAAATAACGAGATCTTTACAAATTAGTCTGGATATTTCCACATAGGGACAAAAATTACAGCTGATTAAAAGTTTCTTAAATATTTGGAAGGAGTTGAAATAAAATGGGAAATGCAAATTTATTCATCCTGAATTTTTAAATAAAAATACATTTTATAATTAATCATATATACCTAAATTTCTGAATAAAATATAATCTATCATTAATCATCTCTTCCAAAATCTTGTTTTCAAGAATCCAAAAGAATTTGAATATTAACTAGACCCTATATTTAGAGGGAAAAAATGTATTCTAATGTACATGGGCCTGAGTTTAACAACATAACCATATTTTCTATTCTCTAAAAATTTAGTAAAATAATAAATAGCAAATTACTCTGGAAATTATAATTTTTAGTAATATTGAATGCCATAGTATAATTTCTTTTGTGGCTCTTGATTTCCCAATAAGAGAATGTGATTAATGGAAATTTCACCATTTGACTACTATTCAGAGAAAAAATTGATGCACTTAAGCATGGTGATTAGAAAAATATGCATAATTCCTGTGCAAAATAAAATTTAAAACAACAAGTATGTTGTGTGGTACCTGACTACTTTCATCATAACATTAATTTGTTCTGAATCTGTCTTGGTGATAGATTGGTTTACACATGTGTTCACACTATGCATAAAGCAATGTGATTTCTAGATTCTTGAAAGCTGTGTTGACTGGGAAGAGGCAAATCGGCCACTTATTTCATCAGCCAATTGACATGATTTCAATTTACACTTACTTTGCCACTGAGCTTTTCTTAGTTTCTCATATACAGTAATAATATGCACTATTCCAGGGACCATTGTGATGCTATCATTTCATTTCCATATCTATGTGGAATCTTTTCATTCTGCTTATACTCCTCTCCATTTTTTACAACTGGTCACAACTCAAAATATATCTTACTATGTTTTGACTTTATAATTTACAAAACTTTGTTTTATCAATTCTATGTGTTTTTTAACAAGACAAAAAATTCAAAATCTTCTAAATTCTGTCTCTCTCTCTCTCTCTCTCTCTCTCACACACACACACACACACACACACTCACATTTCTAAAATGGCTGGAAGATGGATGATTCAGATCATTTGAAACAGTGCATGAGTATGGATCCATTTGGCATCCATACCAGCCAATAGGAAAGAACATGCATTAAAGATTCTGTGGCGATGCCTTGAAAGCTTACCCTAAGGTTATATATTTAAACTTATCAGGTGTTCTCTGCAGCCTCACCACTTCAGAGTAACTGGTGCTCCTCTGTTTTATGCTTTTATATAATGTGATTTCAAAAAGCTGAAATGAAACAACTAGATATATTTTATCATCTATGTGTAATATGACCTTATGGTTTAAGACTCAATCCATTTTCCTGACCACAGGAAGGGTTTTTCTTTGATTCTGCACTCTATTTTCTATAAAAAATGTCAAGACGCACTATATTGATTATTACTTTTTATTAAATTACTGAAGGCATTAAATTTTAGAAGTTATTTTGAAGACTTTATGAGACCTTATAAACTCTACTTCTACATTCTGTTGGTAATCATTACAAACCTTTTCGTTATGGTTATGTTCAATCAGCACTTTCTTGTGGATGAATTATACAGCTATTTCTCTTTAAAACGGCAATTGAAAAATAATCATTTAAACATTGTTTAAATGGGATTTTTATGTGTAGAGTGCTTATTCCTTATACATTCTTTCAAATATTCTCATTTTTAATCTTATTTTAAATGGCTCTTATACATCTCCTCCATTTCATGGTTATTATCTTTCTAATAAAACTAATGCTTTGCCATTCATAGAGATATTATCAGTAGAACAGGTATCACAGCATAAAATGTATGGAAGTGACACAAGTGAATATCATGGCTTAAGATTTAAAAATCAAACTACATTTCAGAAGATGAGTGTGACAATTAGAACCAGCCTTTATATTGGGGCGCCTGGGTGGCGCAGTCGGTTAAGCGTCCGACTTCAGCCAGGTCACATCTCGCGGTCCGTGAGTTCGAGCCCCGCGCGTCGGGCTCTGGGCTGATGGCTCAGAGCCTGAAGCCTGTTTCCGATTCTGCGTCTCCCTCTCTCTCTGCCCCTCGCCTGTTCATGCTCTGTCTCTCTCTGTCCCAAAAATAAATAAACGTTGAAAAAAAATTAAAAAAAAAAAAAAAGAACCAGCCTTTATAAAGAAAGTTAACTTCAGTTAATAATTTAGCTAAGTGTAATGGTGCTTTAGTTTTATTTGTAAGTACCCATCCAGAATTTCACAATAGGAGAGTATTGATTTATTTACAAGCATTATTTATAGCACACTGGTAGTCATATGACCAAAACAAAACCAAAAACAAAATGATATTAGAAGGTACTTTTACATGCTGTGCTTTACTGCCAGGGTGCTAGGGTTTGAGTTTTATTTTTTGCTTCATGAGTTCTTCTACATGACAAAGGAAATATTTAAATAAAGGTTAGCTTTTGAATAGAAACCACATTTAAAATATTCTTAGAGGTGCCTGGATGGCTCAGTCAGTAAAACGTCCAACTCTTGATTTCAGCTCAGGTCATGATCTCCCAGTTTGTGAGATTGAGCCCCACATTGGGCTCTGTGATAAGCCTGCTTAGGATTCTGTCTCTCCCTCTCTCTCTGCCCCTCCCCTGTTCATGCTCTCTCTCTCTCCTTCAAAATAAGTAGAGACTTAAAACAATAAAATATTAAAAAAATAAAAAATAAAGTATCCTTGGCTCTTAAACCACAGTTTGCACCCTACATTTTATATTTTCTATCAGGAGTGATGGATAGAAAAAAGAGTATACATATAAATCCAGTCTCGAATTCTGGTGAGCAGTGAAATGTAACCACATCCTGAAAATTTGCACTGGTGTCATGTTTCAAATAAATGGCTGATTTTAAGGAGTCTCTAATGGATATACTAGGTCAGAGGCTAAGAGTTTTATCCTTCCACCAACAGAACAGAAAATTCAAAAGGTATCCTGATAGCTTTTAAGCCCAAATAACACTTAACATGAGTAAAAGCGATAAAACTGTAACCGTCTTACAAACCATAATCACTGTTTTTTTAAATTCCTACATTAGAATATTTTTTTGCAGAAAATAAAGCTAATCTGCCAAAATGTCCATGTTGGTAAAAACTACAAATTTAAAGATTTCTTACAATATATTGAAGGGTTGCTTCTCCTAGGTGAGAATTCCTTGTACTGCCTGCCTCTGTCAAAACCTATGAACCCAAGAGCATTGATGATGATGGTGGTGATGGTGGAGAGGATGAGAATTAAACAAACAAACAAACAAAAAGACAAAAAAGAACCCACAACTTTTCTCTTTGAGAGAAATCTCTAGCAAAATATCACCAGAAATTCTATAATCTCTGGAATTTTCAGATTCTTCACTGAATTTTTTTTATGATCCCATGATCCAAACATTGTTTTGATAAAAGATGAAATTATACACACACTCTGAAATTCATGGATTTGTAAAAATATTTTTCAAGACAGGACGTTTTATCTTTAGTGTCTGGTTCTTAGTCTACTATATCAAATTTTACTCAATGTTTATCTTGCTGAAGATGAGATTGTGTACTAGCATGGTGAGTTTGCTACATCAAAAAAAAAAAATCTTTCAAGCTTTCACAGAACTATTTTTTTTTTACTCTATTTAACACCCCCTCCCACACACATGCTTCCTGAGCTGTGCTACTTCATTATTAAAACCAAAATTCAGGGGTGTCTGGGTGGTTCAGTTGGTTAAGTGTCCGACTTCAGCTCAGGTCATGATCTCACAGTCCGTGAGTTTGAGCCCGGCATCAGGCTCTGTGCTGACAGCTCAGAGCCTGGAGCCTGCTTCCTATTCTGTGTCTCCCTCTCTCTCTCTGCCCCTCCGCTGCTCATTCTCTGTCTCTCTCTGTCTCAAAAATAAATAAAAACATTTTAAAAATTTAAAAAAAAACAAAAATTCATTGGAATTCTTGCTGAAATTTAAAAAATGTATTGACTTTTAATAGTAATATATTATGATGAAAAGAAACCACTGCCCCTTGCCAGTTTTGGTAACAGAGATGGCAGAAAAATGCACATATTTAACATTTGAAAAGTATAACATGTAGAAAATTGGAATAGACACAAATGGCTGAAGTCTGTGCTATTTTGTTTCTATTATAAAGAGTCAAGATGTTCCAATTATTTGTCTCCAATAATTGCTTAATGATACAGCAGTCTTATAAATTACCTCCTATTAAGCTTTCTCTCAATGTGTGCATGAAAGCCTTAAAGCTTATATTAGTAATAATAGAGTCTCAATTTTCCACTGAAAGTTCTGATGTCAAAAGACCTCTTATATGCTTTGGATAGTTTAAATGTAAGATTTAAGATAAATAGGGTTGTGTGCATTCAGAAGAATTATTTACACTTAAACACCTTTTTTTTAATTCAGGACAATTTTAATATTCCTGAATAAAACCATTCTGTTAACTTTATTACATTACGTGCATAAGCAGCTTTGTTCATGCATATGCAAGCCACCTCTATGTCGATCCCCTACCATCTGCCAAATTGTGTGCTCTGCAGTTAAGATGTAAAGACAAAATGATAATTTTCCTATACTCAAGGAATTTAGATAAATGTTCATTTAGTCACATAAAAAGGGTGGCTAGGAGCCCTGTCTGGTGGCCTGAAATGATTATTAATTTCAGTAATGCCTAACAATTACTGAGTGATGTTCTATAAATGCAAGCTCTGTACTAAATATGTTACATGGGTTTTTAAAATTTAATCATCACAATAAGCTTATTGTAGATATTTATATTATTATTCCTCTTTTACCTTTGAGACCACTAAGTATTAGGAATTTGTCCCAAGTCACACGGCCAATAAGAGGCTCAGATAGATGCTCTGACAGTGCTGTTCTATATACACAGAGAAAAGAGAAAAATGATTTCTTCCAGAGTTATTAAGAAGGGTTTCTAAATAATTGAAGCAGTCATCTTATATTTGAAAAAGGGGTTTGAGATAGGGAAATAGGATCATTATAAGCTATTCCAGTACTAGTTTACATGTGCAGCATGGAAAAAATGGCATTGAGTGAAGACTTTGGAATGACTGAGAAATAACTCCAAATCTTGGCTACAGAACTTACTGGTTATATAGAGTTGGCAAAATTATTGAATTCTGTATATCATAATTTTTCACATGTGACAATATGGCTGACGATTCCTACTACAAAAAAAATTAATTTTTTTAGTGTTTATTTTTGAGAGACAGAAACAGAGCGTGAATGGGGGAGGGACAGAGAGAGAGGGAGACAGAATTTGAAGCAGGCTCCAGGCTCTGAGCTGTTTCACAGAGACTGATGCGGGGCTCGAACCCATGGACTGGACCACAAGATCATGACCTGAGCCAAAGTTAGATTCTTAACTGACTGAGCCACCCAAGTGTCCCCAGAATTTTTTTTAAAGACTAGGGACACCTGGGGGGCTCAGTCGATTGAACGTCTGACTTTGGCTCAGGTCATGATCTCATGGCTCATGAGCCTGAGCCCTGTGCGGTGCTCCATGCTGACGGCTCAGAGTCTGGAGCCTGCTTTGTATTCTGTGTCTCCCTCTCTCTCTCTCTCTGCCCCTTTCCCTCTGTCTCTCTCTCTCAAAAATAAATATTTAAAAAAATTACTACAAATAATATAAAGAATATATGTGAAATAAAAATAAATGAGAATATTTGTGAAAAAACCTACCATGATAACTCACATACATCATTTAAAATCCTTCTAATTCATTTTGTCTACTGTAATTGTCCTACAAAACCTACATGGATTCTTAGGCAGTTAGAAAATCATATGGCTTTGGCAAATGGTGCAAAGCTGCTTACCAGGCACTGGATTTCTTTCTATCTTTGGAATATAACCACTAGAAATAAATGTGTAAGCTTTTCATTGTACTCTCAAGCTAACTCCTGGAAGTAATTAAGTGATTTCCTAATACATTTGCTTAAGATGTGGTTCACAGGAGTGAAAGGAGAGAGGGGTTAGGGCTATAGTCACAGGACCAATTCACTTACAATTACCTTACAACTTAGTACTAAAAAATGCAAATTTTTACCACATTTGCAAGGAGAAGTTAATGCCCAAATTATATAATTATTACATAAATTTGTAAAAATCCAAAGCTACCAAGTACAGTTTATAAAACTATAATAAACCTGTTTCTAACAAAGATAATATAAACCCATTTTGCTTTTGAACAAAAAGAAAAATGAATATCATAGATCCATTTTCTAATGAACATAGAAGAAATAATTCTAAATATTAGACAACTGAACCATCATTAAACAAAATTTATCATAATCATGTAGGGTTTATAACAAAAATGCAAACATTTTCAAAATCAGAAAAATTAAGGTAATTCATCATAAGGAGCATTAAAAGAAAAAATACATAATTATTTCAATTGATAAAAAGCCCTTGGTAATGATTAGCTCATATTTATGATTAAAAAAATAACTAAGAATTAAAGAAAACTTTCTTAAAATACACTTGGCAGACTAACTGTTTCAACTCCAACTTTTAAGAATCTTGGAAATTACCTATTCCAATCTATACCACAAGGAAAGCTAAATGAATTGATAATGGTTTTTATGGACCCAGGGCAAGAAAACTAGGCTGTAAGGCAAACAGCAACCCTGACATATATAAATAGTGAATCTAGAGTCATAGCCAAAAATCAGTTTACCCAGGGAAGACATCACTGAAGAGATAAACTGATAGGACATTTAAATGGTAATTTTAATTAATTGCTGGAGTTTGAGTGTAGATCAACATTATGTAAGAAACTAATAGGATGATAGCCTTTGGGCAGACCTCACACTGTCATGGATTTTACCTTCAGAAAATCTACCAAGTTTTTGGGGTGAAGATCCAAGAATTATCTACCTGGATTTCTGGGTGGGGAGAAGAAGAATAACTGAGAAATATGACCAGAGCATTTTCCCTAACAAAAGCCCACTCTCCAGGGAAAAGACTACTAGAAATTTATACCATCTGTGGGAAGGTATAAATCTCTTCCACTTCAGTCCCCTGCAGCTTTTCTGTCTTACTTAAGGGATGGGAAGAAGCTAAGAAATTCATATAAAGTTCACAACCCAGGCACAAAGGACTAAGATTGCATCATAAGATTATAGAAGGCTCCTCCTCTCCCACAATTTGCTACTGTACCAATAGAGTTCCAATAGAAGAGTATATTACAGCTGCAAGATGTAGACTCTCAGGAGAGAAGTAGTTACAGAGAAGCCAAAGTCAAACATGAGACAAAAACAAGGACACTAAAGGAATTTTAAGGCCATGGTACTTACAGCTATAGAAAAACTAGATACATGAAATATTAGCTATATTAACATAAAACCAAACACTGTCTCAATTCTAATTACCCAATAAATCATGCTTGATGTTTTAGTCAGTTTGAGCTGCTATAACAAAACACCATAATACAAGGGCTTAATCCAAAGCAGAAACTTATTTCTCACAGCTCCGGAAGCTGGAAGTGTGAGATCATGGTGCCAGCATGATTGAGTTCTGGTGAGAACCATCTTCCTGTTTGCAGATGGTTGACTTCTGCTATTCTCACACGGAGGAGAGAGCAAGAGAGCCCTTTATAAGGGCACAAATCCCATTCATGGGAGCTCTACTCTCGTGACCTAATCCCCTCCCACGGACTCCCCCCTTCCTAAGACCATCACACTGGGAGTTAGACTCTCATCATATGAATGGGGAAGAGCACAAACATTCAGTCCTTAAAATTTAGCTCTCAACCAAAAATTAGAAGTCATGCTAAAAGGCAAGAAAAACAGTGTGAAGAAATAAAAAAGCATAAAAGACTCAGTTATAACACTGATTTTTGAATCATCAGTCAATTTAAACTACGATTAATATCTTGAGGGAGCTAATAAGAAAAGGAGATAATTCAAGAATAGATAGATAATTTAAGCAGGGTTACAGAAACCCCATTCAGACTGTCTAGTAAGCTTACCTAGAGAATCCAAGCAACTGTGAAGCCCAATCCTACAGTTTCACTTGGGCAGGGAACCAAGCCAACAGTCCCATCCAGCTATTCTCAACCGGTGGCTTACCCCCAATCCTGACTTCAGAGATTTAACACTTGACTCACCCCAAAATAGACCCTAATAGCAGGAACTACATACCCAAGGGCATTTATTACCAGCAAGTGTATCCAGAAATACAAACTGAGCTGACAGGTGAACTGTTTCTGCCAAAGGGAACCTGCAAAGTCTGAAAGAGGAGACAACTTACTCAAATGCCCATATATCAATGTAATGAATTAAGGATCATGAAAAATCAGATAAATATGATACCACCAAAGGAAACTAATGAAGTTTTAATAACTGATCTTCAGGAAATGGAGATCTGCCAGACAAAAAACAAAGGTTCAGAATAGACATCAGCATGTTTTTGTGAGTCATTTTTTCTTTCCCCTTCAATTTACAATAAACCAGACATCCATAGTAAAAAATAAAAAATAAATAAATAAATAAAAATAAAGCACTTCTGCACAGCACAGCAGGCTACCTGAGAGATCCACTCATCTATGCACCTAAAAGTGGGTATATTGGACTTCAGAGGAAGCAGCACCAGGGGAGTGGTGACAGAGGCAGTGGCAGTGGCAGCAGTGGGCCAGCACAGCCTTTCTGGCAGAAGAAGTTGAGGGAGAAAGTGGTGCGTTGGGGCTTTACTCAGTTGCATGGGATGCTGCTGGAAGGACCATTGCTCTAAGGAGACACTGTAGTGATTGGGGAGCAGTGTAGCATGGGGGAGTAAAAGAAAAGGGAAGAAGATAAAGAGAACTGAAGGAATAGGTTTCCTGCTTTCTGACCCAGGATTCTGGCAATCAGACCATCCACAGACATCTGGGACTCCTAACTTGAGTATCCCCTACATGGCTGTGGACACACCCAAATCCTCAAGGGCTCAGCAAACACCTCCCCCTACTCTGCCACCATCCTTTTCTCTGCTCTGTTTTTTATGCACATTCACAACCTTAGTGGCTAGCCAGTTCTTGGAAGAGAAACGAAAAACTTATGCTATATCACCATCTTATGGAATAACAAAGGAAGGCTCCTAATTAGCAACATGTAGAACTGTTAGAATCAAAGTAAACAAAGCCTTACCTAAATAAGAAATATGTTCACTATTTCTAGTGCATTAGCAGAGGCACTTTTAATCAAACCCTATGCAAAGTCATGATAGTATGGTATCACAAGAAATTGACAGTTTTCTAATAAGTAAATCCACAAAATATTGCACTGTGATAAATAATTCAAAATAGCTGGTGCAAAGACATACAGTGAGCTACAAGAAAACTCAGAAAGGCAATACATGATCTCAGAAATCAAACTGACAAGCAGAAGGAGTACTTCAGCAAAGATATTGAAATTCTAAAAAAAGAACCAAACAGAATTGCTAGAGCTGGAGAACTAAAAAAAAAAAAAAAAAAATAAGACGAAGATTGCATTACAAAGCATTGGGAATAGAGCAGATCAGATGGAAGAGAGAATAAGTAAACTTGAGGACAGGAATACAGAAACATTTCAGGAGGAAAGGGAGAGAAAATTAAGATTTTTAAAGCAAAGAAATGCTATTATAATTATCTGATTCTTTTAGAAGAGCCAACACAAGATTCATGGGTATAAAAGAAGAGAGGAAGAAGGGAGCAGAGAGCATATTTAAAGTAATAATAGTTGAGAACTTCTCAAACCTGGGGAAGAAATTGAATATAGAAGTCGATGAAGCTGATAGAACATCTTAATATCTCATGACCAAAAAGACTTTCTGTGTTAAAACATTATATTAAAATTATCAAAAGTCAATAATACAGAAATAATTTTAAGGGCAATATGGGGGAAAAAGACAGTCGTCTACGACAGGCCACTGGCAGATTTCTCAGCAGAAACTCTACAGGCCAGGAGACAGTGGAATGACATATTCAGAGTATTGAAAGATTAAATATTACCAGCCAAGAATACTCTATCCATCAGTTATCCTTCAGATCTAAAGGAGAAATAAATGTTTTCTAAGACAGACGAAGGCTAAGGAAGTTCACCTCTACTTGAGTTGCTTTACCAGAACATTGAAAGGAGCTCTTCAGGCTAAAATAAAAGGACAAAAATATAGAAGACTCTGATTAAGTTGATAATCAATTAGAATTCCATAATTCTTTTTTTTAGAACAGCATATTATACTTTTTGTTTTAAAGTTTATTTATTTTGAGAGAGAGAGAGAGAGAGAGAGAGAGAGAGAGAGAAAGTGGGGGAGGGGCAGAGAGAGAGGATGGGAGAGAGAATCCCAAGCAGACTCCACACTGTCAATGTGGAGCCCAATGTAGGGCTCAAATCCATGAACTGTGAGATCATGACATGAGCCAAAGCTGGACATTTAACCAATTGAGCCTCACAGGTGCTTCTTAAACTCTTAACTATAGCATAAAGATTAAAGAAAAAGAGCATTAAAAATAACTATAGCTACTACAAATTGATAACAAAAAGCATAAAAAGATGTCATTTATGACATCAAAAAATAAAAGAAATATAGTAAAAAATGGATCCTTTATAGACAAAGGTAAATTACTATCAGCTGAAAATATACTATTTTTTAAATTTTATTTTTGTTTATGTATATTTTTGAAAAAGTACTATCTAATATAGGAGGTGTTTTATGTACATCCCATAATAATCACAAAGAAAATATATAGAAGAGAGACAGAAAACATAAAAAAGAGACTGAGGAAATCACCATGAAATCTACCAGCTTATAAAGGTAGATGGAAAGGAGGGTAGGAAGACAAAGAAACAATGAAAAGACAAAATAACCAGAAATCAAGAATAAGATGGCAGGAGTAAATTCTCCTTATCAGTAATCACCCCAAATGTAAATGAACTAAACTCACTAGTCAAAAGGTGCAGAGTGGCTGGATGGATTAAAGAGCTCTAAAGCTCATGTTAGCTCTAAAGACAAACACAGGCTTAATATGGGAGAATGGAATATTTCAAGTAGATGGAAGCCAAAATATAGCAAGTATAGCCATACTTATATCAGACAAGCTACACTTCAAGCCAAAAAGTATAACAAGAGAAAGTCATTGTATAATGAATACAGTAGCCAATAATTCAAGAAGATATAAAAATCATAAATATATACTCTATCAACACACAAGAACTAAAATATATTAAGCAAGCAATATATATTAAGCAAGCAGATCTTAAGGAAGAATTAGACAACAATCAAATAATCTCAGTGGACTTCAATACCACCCTATTAGAAATGGATAGGTTATCCAGACACAAAGTTAACATGAAAACATTGGAATTGAACCACACTTCAGAACAAATACACATAATAAACATATCCAGAACATTCCATCTTACAGAAAGAGAATACACATTCTTCTCAAGTAAACACAGAACATTCTTAAGGATAGATCATATAATAGGACACAAATTTTTGCAAATTTAAGAAAACTGAAATCATACAATCTTTTCTGACAATGGTATGAAACCATATGAAATCAACAACAGGAAAGTGACAACAACAGATATGTTGAAACTAAACTAGCCAAGACACTTCTAAAACAACCAAAAGGTCAAAGAAAAAATCAACAAGAAAATAAAAGGTTATCTTGAAACAAATGAAAATATAATGTATCAAATATTATGGGATGCATAAAAGGCAGTTCTGAGAGGAAATTTTATAGCAGTAAATGCATATTAGAAATTAGATTCTAAACAATCTGAGTACACCTGAAGGAACTAAAAAAAAAAAAAAGAGCAATGAAGTCCCAGGTTAGTAAAAATAGGAAAATATTAAAGATCAGAGTGAAAATAAATGAAATAGAGACTATAAAAAATAATAAAAAGAATAAAACTAAAAATTGGTTCTCTGAAAAGATTTTAAAAATTTGAAAACCTTTAACTAGACTATAAAAAAGCAGGGGTGGGGAGGAAGAAGAATCATATACAATTAGAAATGAAAGTGGAGATGTTACATATGATAATAACATGAGACTACTATGAATGATTATATAGAAACAAATTACATAACTCTTGAAGAAATAGATACATTTCTAGAAATACACAACCTATCAAAACTGAATGAAGGAGAAATAGAAAACGATGGTGAATAACAGATGAATAACAAGAAATTGAATCCATAATAATATAAAAAAATAATCCCAACACAGAACACTCCAGGACTAGAATGCTTCACTGGAGAATTCTACTTAACATTTAAAAAGGAATTAACACCAATTCTCCTCACACTCTTCCAAAATATCAAGAAGCATGGAATACTTCTAAACTCATTCTACAAACTCAGCATTACCTTGATATCAATCAAATAAGCACATCACAAGAAAGAAAACTATAGACCAGTATCATTGATAAATATAGATGTAGAATTTTTCAATATTCAAGAACACATTAAAATTCAAGAACAGAGATGCCTGGGTGGCTCAGTCAGTGAAGCATCTGACTTCAGCTCAGGTCATGACTCATGGCTTGTGGGTTCAAGCCCCAAGTCAGGCTCTGTGCTAACAGCTCAGAGCCTGGAGCCCACTTTGGTTTCTGTGTTTTCCTCTCTCTATCCCCCCACCCCCGCTCATGCTCTCTCTCTCCTTCAAAAATAAACAAACATTAAAAAAATTAAAATTCAAGAACACATTAAAAAGATTATATACCATAACCAAGTGGGATTTATCCCCAGGATGCAAGGATGGTTCTGCATACTCAAATCAATAATATAATATAGCATATCAATAAAATTAAAAATATAAATCACATCATCATCTAATAGACACAGAAAAAAGGATCTGACAAAATACAGCATTATTTCATGATAAAAACCTTAAAATGTTGGGTATAAAAGAAATATACCTCAAAATAAGAAAGGCCATATATGACAGGACAAACAGCTAACATTATAGTCAATGGAGAGAAATTGAAAGTGTTTTCTCTAAGAAAAGGAAAAAGACAAGGGTGTCTACTCGCAACACTCCTATTCAATACAGTACTGGAAGTCCTCGCTAGAAGAATTAGTCAAGATAAAGAAATAAAAGTGCTCCTTATCAGAAAGAAAAAAGCAAAAAATGTTCCTATTTTCTCATTGATATTGATGTTGACAATAATTTTTCAGGCATGACATCAAAAGCACAAAAAATGAAAGCAAAAAATCAACAAATGGGACCACATCAAACATAAAGCTTCTGTAAGCAGAGAAACAATGAACAAAATGAAAAGACAACCTACAGCATAGGGGAAAGTTTTTTGCTAATAACCTGTCAAATAAAGGATTGATATCCAAAATAAATAAATCATACAATAACAAAAAGTAAAACTCTGATTTAAAATGGCAGAATAACTAAATACACATTTTTCAAAAGAGGAAGTCAAAATGGTCAGTGAGAACATGAAGATGCTCAACATCATGGCTATCATCAAGAAGACAAGAAACAACAGGTGCTGGCAAGGAGGTAGTGAAAGGGGAACTTATGTACACTTTGGCAGGAATATGAATTAGTCCAATCACTATTGAAAACAATATGGAATTTCCTCAAAAAATTACATTACAAGTAGATCTACCATACAATCCAGCAATTCCACTTCTGGGTATATACCCAAAGGAAGTAAAATCAGGATTTGAATGATATATATGTACTTCTATGTTTATTGCCACATTGTTCACATTAGCCAAGATATGGAAACAACCCAAATTCCCATCAATGGATGGATAGATTAAAAATATTTGGTACATATACACAATGAAATATTATTCAGCCATGAGAATGGAGGATATTCTGCTATTTGTGGCAACATAAATGGACCTTGAGCACACTATGCCAAGCAAAATAAGTTAGAAAGAAAAAGACTAGTACTGTATTATAACATTGATATGTGGGTCTTAAAAAAGTAAAGCCTTAAAAAAAACACACACACAAAAAAGAGAGTATGTTGGCTACCAGCAGATGAAGGGGGTAAGATTGATGGTGTTTAAGGGTATAAACTTGTAATAAGTATTAAATAAGCCATAGAGGTCTAATGCACAGTGCAATGAATAAAGACAACAATATTATACTATAATTATGAAATGTGATAAAATATCACAACAGCAATGCTACAACATATAAATTTCTCAAAGTAAAATTCCATACATCTTAAACTTACACAATGTTAAATGTCAAATGTATTTAGTAAAAAAAAGATTTAAAAAATGGATTCAGAATAATCTGCTTTTAACAAGTTGTGAATTACAAGAAGAAATACCGGCAACTAAATGAAATTAGGAAGACAATGCATCACAAATGAGAAAATTGACAAATAGAAACCTTAAGAAAAAAAAGAAAGAAATCCTAGAACCAAAAAATATAGTAACTGTATTGAAAAATTCATTAGGGAACCCCAAAAGCAGACTTGCTCATGCTACCCAGAAGATAGGACAATTGAAATTATCCATTCAGGGAAATAAAAAGAAAAAAGAATAAAAGAAAGAATAAAGAAAGTCTATGGGAATTTTTGACACAATTAAAGCAAATATTCACATTATCAGAATTTCAGAAGGAGAATAGAAAGGGACAGAAAGTATATTTAAACCCACAGTGGTTGAAAGCTTTTGAAACATGAGGAGAAAAGTAAAAGAATTATCCAAATACAAATGGTCAAAAAGACCCAAAATAGATGAAACCCAAATAGGGCTACAGCAAGACACATTAAAATTCAAGTGTCAAATGTCAAATAGAAAGAATTTTAAAGTGAGCAAAATAATATTGAGTAGTTACAGAAAAAGGAACCTGCATAAGGCCACTGGGGTATTTCTCAACAGAAACTTTTTGGAACAGAAGAGAATAGGATGACATATTCAAAATATTGGAGGGGGGAAATGGTCAACCAAGAATATTATACCTACAGAAGATGTCCTTCAGAAAGAAAGAAGGAGTAAGATTTCTCTGAACAAACAAAAGCTGAGAGAATTCATTACCAGTAGACCTACCTTACAATAAATGCCAAAGTTTTTTGACTAAATATAAAAGAACACTAATTAAATCATAAAACCATAAGGCAGTTTAAAATTCACTAGTAATGGTAAATGCATAGTTAAAAATATATTCTGTAATAAGATAATGTTGGTACATTTGCTGGTGGGAATGCACACTGGTGCAGCCACTCTGGAAAACAGTATGGAGTTTCCTCAAAAAATTAAAAATAGAACTATCCTATGACCTAGCAATGGTACTAGGAGGTAATTATCCAAGTGATACAGGTATGCTGTTTCAAAGGGACACATGCACCCCCATGTTTATAGCAGCACTATCAACAATAGCCAAAGTATGGAAGGAGCCCAAATGTCCATCGATGGATGAATGGATAAAGAAGATGTGGTATATATATAAATGGAATCAAAAAGAATGAAATCTTGCCATTTGCAACTACGTGGATGGAACTAGAGGGTACTATGCTAAGTGAGATTAGCCAGAGAAAGACAAATATCATATGATTTCATTCATATGAGGACTTCAAGATACAAAACAGATGAACATAAGGGAAGGGAAGCAAAACTAATATAAAAACAGGGAGGGGGATAAAGCATAAGAGACTCTTAAATATGGAGAACAAACAGAGGGTTACTGGAGGGGTTGTGGTAGCGGGGGATGGGCACAATGGGTAAGGGGCATTAAGGAATCTACTCCTGAAATTATTGTTGCACTATATGCTAACTAACTTGGATGTAAATTAAAAAAAAATGAATTAAATAAAAATTTAAGAAAAGATAATGTTTATGCATAATTCATGTACACCTCTAGCTTAAAAGTTAAAAAAAAACAAAATTAGTAAAAATAACCATGACTACAATAATCTTATTTGTTATGCAATACAAAATTATTTAAATGATTGTATCAGTAACCTAAAATATGAGGGGGAGAGGTAAAACTGTAAGGCTTAGAAATTATATTAAATTTAAGTTGTTATCAGTTTAAAATAGGGTAGTATAGCTTAAGATATTTTATGTAATCCACATGGTAACCATGAGGGAAAGCCTTGTAATTACACAAAACAACATGATCAAAAAAAGTCAAACATACTGATACCAACAAACATCAAAACATACAAAAAAAGATGACAAGATAAGTACCAAGCAACAGTGAAACTACAAAACAACCAGTAAAACAATGACAATAAAACATCCTCATTGTCAATAATCACTTTCAACATAAATAGATTAACTTCTCCGTTCAAAAGAGAGAATGGTTGAATGGATTTTCTTTTTTTTTTTTTAAAGATCCCATAATATGCTGTTTACCAGAAACTCATTTTAGCCTTAAAGGCACACATGGAGAATGAATGGATGGAAAGATTTCAAACAAAGGGGAACAAAAAACAAATAAGAAAACCCAACAGGTGTAACTATATTTGTATCAGACAAAATAGATTTTAAACTAAAAATGATAAAAAGAGACAAAGAATGTGATTATATAATGATTAAGGGGTCAATACATAAAGATATAACAACTGTAAATACACATGAACCCAATGTCAAAGCTTCTAAATATATAAAGCAAAACCAACAGTTAAAAGGAGAAATAAACATCAATATAATAATAGTTGGGGACTTCAATGCCCCACTCTCAACAATGGAAGTCATCCAGACAGAATCAATAGGGGAACCAGATTTGAACAACACTACAGCCCAAATGGATCCAACAGACATATGCAGAACATTGTATTTGACAAATACAGAATTCACATTCTTTTTAAGTGTATATAGAATATTTTCTAGGTCAGACCATATATTAGGCTACAAAACAATCTTAGCAAATTGAAGATTAAAATCAGACCAAGTATTTTCTCTAACAACAATGGTATGAAACTAGTCATCAAAAACAAGAAAAAAACTGGGAAATTCACGAATACACAGAAATCAATGGATTGAAGTATAAATTAGAGGGGAAATAACAAATTTCTTTAGACAAATAAAAATGGAGACACTGCATATCAAAACTTATGAGATCCTGCAAAAGCAGTTCTAAGAAGGAAGTTCATAACAATAAACACCTATATTAAGAAAAAAGATGCTGGGGTGCCTGAGTGGGTCAGTTGGTTGACCATCCCACTCTTGACTTTAGTTCAGGCTGTGATCTCATGGATTCTCTCTCTCTCCCTCTTTCTGCCCCTCCCCCATTCATCCTCTCTCTTCCTCTCTCTTTCTCTCTCTCAAAGTAAGTAAATAAGCTTAAAAAAAAAATAAGATGCCAAATGAACAACCTAACTCTACACCTGAAGGAACTGAGAAGAATAACTGAGCCCAAAGTTAGAAAAAGTAGAAAATAATAATGATTAGAGTAGAAATAAATGAGATAGAGAACAGGAAAAAAATAGAAAAAATTAATCAAACTGAAAGTTGCATTTTTGAAAAGATAAACCAAATCGAAATGACTCCTGCTAGACTAAACAAAGGGAAAAAGAGATAACCCATATCAACAAAATTATAAATGAAAAAGAAAAGATATTATAACTGACAGCACAGAAATATAAAGGATCATAAGAGGTACTGTGAACAATAATATGCCAACAAAGTGGACAAGCTAGACAAAATTTAAAAATTTTTGAAATACACAAACTACAAAGACTAAATCAGGAAAAAATACAACAACCAATTACCATAAGGAAATGGAATAGTTAAAATATCTCCCAATTAAGAGGAACACAGGGCCAGATAACTTCATGGTGAATTTCACCAAACATTAAAGAATAACTAATACCAATCCTTCTTAAACTCTTCCAAAAAATTGAAAACGGAGGACATTTTAAAATTCATTTTGGGAGACCAACATCACCCTGATCCCCAAACTAGAAAATGTCACTACCAGGAAATAAAACCAATATTCCTGATAAGTATAGATGCAAACAATCTGAATGAAATACAAGCAAACCAAATTTAGCAGCACATTAAAAAAAAAAAAATCATTCACACTGATCAAGTTGGATATATCCCTGGGATAGAAGGGATGGCTTGACATATACAAATCAATGTGATATATCATACTAATACAATTCAAAAAATCCCATAACCATTGCAATAGTCACAAAAAAAGCATTTGATAAAATTCAGCATCTTTTCAGGATAAGAACACTCAAAAAATTACATATACAAGGATGACCTTGACATAATAAAGTGGTATATGATAAGCCCACAGGTAATATCATAGTCTATGCTGGAAGTTTGAGTTTGTCTTTTAAGATCAGGAATAAAACAAGGATGTCCATTTTCACCACTCTTATTCAAAACCGTACTGGACATCTTTGCCAGAGCAAGCCAGTGTGGGCAGAGGGGAGGGCAGCGGGTAGAAGACATTATGATTGGAGAGGAAGTATTGATATTTTATCTACTTGTAGATGAAATTGTTTCATCTACATAAAATCCCTGAAGACTCCACCAAAAATTTCTTCGATCTAATGAATACATTCAGTAAAGTTGCAGGTAAAATTGACATACAAATATTGGTAGTGTTTCTATACATTAACAGATTATCTGAAAAATAAATAAATATCCCATTTATAATAGCATCAAAAACAATAAAATACTTTAGAATGAACTTAACCAAGCAAGTGAAAGTTCTCTACTCTGAAAACTACAAGACATTAATGAAAGAAATAGAAGAAGATACAAATAAATGGGATTATATTTTGTGTTCATGGATTGGAAAAATATATGTTGTTAATATATCCATACTACCAAAAACCTATGGATTTCAGTCCAATTCCTTTCAAGATTCCAATGGCATTCTTTTCAAGAAGGAGAAAAAAACACTCCTAGAAATTGTATGGAACCACAAAAGACCCTGAATGGCCAAAGAAATCCTAAGAAAGAAGAACAAAGTGGGAGGCATCACACTTTCTGATTTCAAACTTTACAATAAAACCATGGTCATCAAAACTGGCATGAAAGCAGGAAACATATCAGTGGAACAGAATCAAGAGCCCTGAATTTAACCCAAGTACATATAGTCAACTAATATTTGACAATAAAGCCAAGAATACTCAATGGAGACAAGACAGTCTCTTTAATAAATGGTGCTGAGAAAATTAAATATTCAACATGTAAGGAATCATACTGGACCTGTATCTTATACTACTCATAACAATTAACTCAAAGTGGACTAAAGCCTTATATGTAAGACCCGAAATAATGATACTTGTGGGGAAAAAAACATAGGAAAAGTTCCTTGACATGGGTATTGACAATGGTTTTTTGAATATGATACCCAAGGCACAAGTAACAAAATCAAAAACAGAACAAGTGAGAGTATTTCAAACTATAAAGTCTGCACAGCAAAATAAACAATCAGCAAAGCTAAAAGGTAACTCATGGAATGAGAAAAAAATATTTACAATCCATGTATCTGATAAAGGGTTAATATCCAAAATATATAGAGCTCATACAACTCAATAGAAAAAAAAAAATATTCCAGGGACACCTGGGTGGCTCAGTCGGTTGAGTGTCCACCTTTGGCTCACATCATGATCTTAAAGCTCATGAGCTCAAGCCAGACATGGGGCTTGCTGCTGCCAGGCTATCAGCGAGATCCTGCTTTGGATCCTCTTCCTTCTCTCTCTGTGTCCCTCCCCAGCTTGCGCTCTCTCAAAATAAATAAACATTAAAAAAAATTCCAAATAAAAAATGGGCAAAAAATCTGAATAGACATTTTGCCAAAGAAGATATATGAAAGCCAACAGTACATGAAAAGACACTCGAGATTACTAAATCATTAGAGAAATGCAAATCAAAACACAATGAACTATCACCTCACGTGGATTAGAATGCCACCAGCAAAAAGAAAAATAGTAACATCGCTACCAAAGATATGGAGGAAAGGGAACACTAATGCATTGTTGATAGGATTGTAAACTGGTATAGCCAGTACGCAAAACAGCATGGAAGACTCTGAAATACTTAAAAATAAACCTATCATGTGATCCAGCAGTTATACTTCTGGAAATATATCTAATGAAATGAAAATACCAACTCAAAAAGATATCTGCGCTCCCATGTCCTTAGCAGCAATATACAGTAACTAAGAAATGAGAATAACCTAAGTATCCATCAATGAATGAATGGATAATAAAGCTGCAGTATGTGTGTATATGTATGTGCACATGCATACATACACACACACAATTGAATATTATTCACAAAAAGTGAGAAAATCCTGCCACTTGTGACAACACAGACTTTGAAGGCATTATGCTAAGTGAAATAAATCAGACAAATAGAAATAAGTCAGAGAAAAATACTGTAGGATCTCACTTCTAAGTTAAATCTAGAGAAAGAAAAAGAACAAAAGAAAGAAAGAAAGAAAGAAAGAAAGAAAGAAAGAAAGAAAGAAAGAAAGAAAGAAACAACAAATTTATAGAAGGAAATCAGATTGTGTTTACCAAAAGTGAGGGCTAGGGAAAGGGGGAACCTGAGAAAGGTGGTATAAGATACAAACTTACAGTTTTGAGGTAAGTAAGCACAGAGGCTGTAATGTACAGAGGTGACTATAGTTAAAACTGCTGTATTATATGAGAGTTAAGAGAGAGAATCCTAAAATTTTCTTTACAAAATTTGTTTTCTTCTTATATTGTATCTATAGAAAATGAAGGATGTTAACTAAACTTATTGTTATAAGAGTTTTCACAATTTATTTAAGTCAAACCATTATGCTTTACACCTTACATGGTAAAGGATGTTAATTAGGTCTCAATAAAACCAGGAAAAAATAAAAACATTGTTACAGAAATAAAGAATGCCTTTGATGTGCTCATCAGTAGACTTGAATAGTCAAGTAGACAATCAGAGAGCTTGACAATAAGTCAAGGGAAACTTCTCACCTGAAATGCCAACAGGAAGAACAGAATGGGGGAAAAAAAAACACCACCAAGATCTGTGGGAAATTTTCAAAAGATGAAATATATACATGTATAATTGGGATACTAAAAGAAAAAGGAAAGGAGAGAATGGAGAAGAAATAATTTGAAATGTTACGGATGAGAATTTTCTGAAACTAATGACAGACAATATACTTCAGATTCAGGAATTTCAAAGAACACTAAGTAGAAAAATATTTTTAGAACTATACCTATGTATATCATAATAAAAGATTTAAAAGAGGACTTTGTTACAAATAGTAACAATACATTGGGTAACACATGATATGGCATTTATTGATGAAAAATGTTGACTCATCAACCTGGATAGAGAAGCTGTTGTTTTTCAGGTATTACCCAAATTATCTTTGATTATGTGCAGGCATCCTGTAATGTGTCATAAAATGTTGACCTATCACACTGTTTGAGAATTTTTCATACTCATCCTAAACAGTTTACTCACTATAATTTTGTATGATGACATTATTAGTCTCATCAACGATTAGCTTTTACTTTTCTGGGAAATAAGATTTACTGGTAAATAACTTGTGTTTGGTGCTTTTCACTGAATTTTTTAAAATAGGAGCTTTACTGTGTTTGATACTATAACAGATCATTAAGAAATAAGCACTTTTAAGGGTCAAATTCCAGTGTCCTGCAGTTAAGTGTTGTTTCAATTTTCCTGGAGTCATTTCTGTATTTGTAAGTTGTTTCCCACATACAGCATACTGTGAAATAGGACAATCTGAATTAGCACACCCCAGCCCATGCAGTAACCATCCATAAGCAGCTCTTGTTATAAACATGACATTTTTGTGTGTGCGTGTCCCTTGTAGCAGTAGTGTAGTGAAATAAATCAGATTATAATTCATCATTATTTATTTTAGATAAGAACTTTATTGAGATATAAGTCACATGCCATAAGTTTCACCCTTAAAAGTATTCAATTCAGTGGATGTTAGTATATTCATATGGTTGTGCAATCTTTCACAATTAAACTTATTGGATCTACCCCTGGGACAAATTTGGAATTCTATTTTTCCTATGTTACAACATATTTCCAAAAATTGTCTCATTGGAACAAACACATTTTTAATGTTTGTTTATTATCTGATGTTTATTTATTTATTTATTTTTGAGAAAGAGAGAGAGACAGAGAGGCAGAGAGAGGGGGAGACAGAGAACCCAAAGCAGGCTCCATGCTATCAGCTCAGAGTCTGATGCGGGACTTGAACTCATGAACCATGAGATGATCTGAGCTAATATCAAGTCAGATTCTTAACTGACTGAGCCACACAGGTTCCCCAAATGGTTATTTATTTTTGAGAGGAGAGAGGGGCAGAGAGAGAGGGACACAGAACCTGAAGCAGTCTCCAGGCTCTGAGATGTCAGCACAATGCCTGATGCAGGGTCTGAACTTGTGCACCACGAAATCGTGACCTGAGCTGAAGTCTGATGCTCAACTGATTGTGACCCCCAGGTGCTCCTAAACACATTTTTTTAAATACAAATACTAATGAAATATAAAGCAAAACAGAATAATATAGATATAATAAGAATAACCAAAAATGAGATCACAAAAATATAAAACCTTGACAAAATGATTCAATTCTGAGCAATGCAATTCACTTACTGTAAACTTTACAATAAAGTAGGACAGGGAAAATGACTAGAAGCACATAAAACTTCGAGTTTTAGAATGAAATTTTCCTCTTAATTATTTTCTATACTGAGGGAACTTGTTTGTATAAAAGGAGATTGGGAAGATAATTTACAAGAGAGAACATGATACTACCAACCTACACGGTCTCCTTTGTATGATACAGTGTGGTCTCTTGACCAACACAGGTTTGAAGTATGCAGGTCCACTTATATGTGAATTCTTCTTGATAAACACAGTATATTAGCATCAATGCATCCTCACTTTCTGATTATTTCTTAATAACATTTTCTTTTCTCTAGGGAACTGTATGATTACAGTATGTAATACATATAATATACAAAATATATATTAATCAATTGTTATTGGTAAGGCTTCTGGTCAACAGTAGGCTATTAAGTTTTGAGGTAGGTCAAAATTTATACATGGATTCTCACCTGCTCAGAGAGATTGGGACTCCTAACCCTGGAATTGTTCAAGGGTCAACTATACAGTGCTCAACTCTCTATTATACCTATCATTAAATCTATATTACATCAAAATCCTAGAATAAACTGAGTCAATGATCATGGTTCTACTGCCCACTTCCCAGAGGACTAAAAAAATACTCTGAAGAAATTGTTACTGGGAATCAGTCACTGTAATCACTGAAAATGCTAGAATCACACAATATATGATGCTAACAGACAGACAAAACATGTATTTTTTTTTTTTCTCATCACTAGCTCTTGAACTTTTACTGACATCTTAAAGAACTCTGGGGTTCCATGGAACCCTGCCTGAGTGACAAGCACTGGAGATGTAACAGTATAATTGTGTTCTTTGCATGGATCGTGTCACACATATAAAGGGTATTCCTTGCTGTCCTCTTTTTCGGGATGATTTCCCAAACTCACTCTCCCCTTTGTCTGTCACTGTCAGTTAACTGGAAAATGTGTTCCTCCATCCTCTAGTCTTATAAAAAAAGTCTAAAATGATTGCTTCAACAGTTGAGACGAGGAACAGATACTGGACTTGGTGTCACCCTTAGGAATTCTTGATGATTAGTTACATTAACAGAATTGTAAATGCGTACAGATATTCATGGAAAATGAGAGAACCTGTTAGGCAATTATGATGACAGTTCTGTAATCAATTGTCATATTAGAATGTGTTTATGTTCAATCAGGACACTATCATGATTAGGCTGAGCGACTTTAAGTATTAGAAATTCACTCATTCACATAACAGATTTTTATGGAGTGTCTGTCTACTTTGTGGCAGGCAGATTTGAAGCCCTGGGATATACATAATAAATGGAAGCCTACCTCAAACTCCCTTCTCCCAAAGAGCTTTAACTCTAGAAATGCAAGAAAATTTATATGGTACTTTCCTTTTTTAAGAAATGTTCTTTCTCAGGCTCCAAATCTGTATCTTCATCTTTTCTTTTTGTTTCATATAACAGGCCACAGGGACTTACCCTGTTTTACTTCCTCATATTAGCTATCATGATCCTTCTATTCCATTCCATTAAATCTAGCTGCAGAAAAGGAATGAGTTATTTCTCCAACATCACTTTTCTCTTGTCCTGATATTAAATATTCAATGCTCTTAAGTTTTGAGATTTTGATGGTATTCCATATGGAAGAAGCAGGAGTAAGCATAGTTTATTGGTAAGATACTACATTAACAGGTAAACTTCAATATCTTAGTGGTTTATTTCTTGCTCAGGTCAAAGAAAAAAGCCCCTAAGAGTGGATGCCTTTCTTCCAATGGCTGATACTGAGACCTAGGCTCTTTTCACATAATGGCTTTATCATCTACAACATTTTGGCTTGCAATGTCCCAGTGTCACTGTGCTTCCCTGAATCAACCTGGCAGAAAAGGAGACTATGGAGTGCCCAATGCAGCAGATTTTCATGGATCAGTTTTGTCAGTTGTATAAATTAACATCTCATATTTCATCATCTAGAATTTAGTCTATAGTCATGTCTACTTGTAAGAGAGTCTGGGAAATAGAGTTTAGATATATGCTCAAGAAGAAAAGAAAAAATACAAAACAGGTTAATTAATGAGGTAACCAATTTCTGTCAAATAATGAAGATTCTAGGATTCTGGAGCATTTCTAAAACTACTTATAGCAGTGGGTTGGTGATTATGAGTCATAAATCTCAACAGCTGTGATTTTATTTAAATAAGATTTCCAGGAGGTCGTGGTTTTGTCTTCTGACACAACCCAATACATGAAAGTGCTTAGAGAATAAGTGTGTAAAAGAAAGAATGAAAAAAACATCTTTTGACTCAAGTGAAAAACTTGCCTTCCTACTATTTCACACTGAATCTAGTAGGACTCTATATTTAGGTATCTACTCTTCCACTTATTTTAAGGAGAGAATAAAATAATTAGGAAAATAATAAAGTGGGAGAAAATCTTAATTAAATATCTTAATTAAATATTAATTAAATATTAAATAAATCTTAATTAAATAAATATTGTAGTGATTTATACCAAAGTTGGCCCAGAAGAGCTGTGACTTCTAAAAGACTGTGGATGTAGATCTATCTATCCTTTGTTATTTGCTGTCAGCCCAGAACTGGAGACCCGTCTTGGATGTTAATTTCTAATATGTGCATTACAATGTAATTCACAGCTGCATATTTTCAATGTTGTAAAATCTCAAGCTCACCAAGGACATAGGTCTTAGCATACCGTACATACTAGAATTACAGACATAAATATCAAGGATCATAACAGAGAAGTGTGCCATAGTGAATGTATATACAAAACAATCATTGAGCAGGGTAAAGAAAAATCAATTTTCTTGGGAGTTGAGAAAGCCTCTCCAGAAGGATTCCTCCTTGAGCTGAAACTTGCCATGTAAACCAAAAGCAGGAGGTAAATAGGTATCAAAAGTGCATGCAAAGGTTTAGGAAATCAAAGGGAGAAGTATATGTAGCTAGGGCATGGAGTGACAGTTTTTAATAGAAAAAAATAGAACGAAGGTTTGGATGAGATGCTGAAGGGCCTTTCATGTTATGTTAATATAGCTGCATATTTTGTTCATTGCCAGGAATAGAGAAGGATGGCTTGGAAGGGCCAATTGTAGCTGTTTTGACACAGGATTTTTTTCACATGTCAAAATGCAAAAGCTATTAACTTTTACAACCAAATAGCATGTGCAAGACACACTCTCATTCTAACTTCTATCTCCAGGGTAGGTTGGAAGTACAATGAGCCCTAGAGATGGGATGACAAAGGCAGTATAATTTAAGAGTAAGGATGAGGATAGTATGCACTCAGGGATGACGTAGGATGTTTGTTCTGCACATTAGTACTTAAAAAGAGAGACATGTAATAAACCAAAAAAAAAAAAAAATGCCTGGATTCTGATGGTGTGAGTTATTTTGGGGGCCACGTCAAGTGTACCTGAGTAAAAATGTCAAGTACCCTGTACTAAAACAGCTTAACTAACCATTTTGTGCCTTGCAGGAAATATGGAATTTTTTTTTTTTAAAGAAGAAGCTCTCTTAACCAAAATACAGAAATATAATGGATTGCCTGTAACTAGAGAAGCATTTGTAAAATAAATTAAGACCACTATGTTGAAATTATTGGGATACAGAGCCTAGATAGTTATGTATGTATGAATGTATAACTGATAAGTAACTAAAAAATACAAAATAACTTCCTAGCAGTGAAGACTTCTTTGGAAAACTGGGTCCCAAGAATGAAAATATTCATACATGGGCTTAGAAGATGTTGTAAAAAAATAATTCTAGCAATGTATGAGTTGTTAATCATTTATGTCTTCTTCTAAATACTAGGTTCAACAATAATTATAAACGGTGACTCAACTCAAATTTCTAACAAGCATTTTTTGAGATTCCAAGTAAGACACAGCCCTTTGTAGAACACAGATTTTGTGATAATGCCAAGATACATGTAAAAGAAACTCTACTGCCCAATGTCATTTAATATTTGTTCAAATGGTGTTTATTAGGTTTCTATTCTGTGCCAGGCATTGGTTGTCAGTACTGTTGATAGTTTTTGGACTAAAATCAATAAAATTACACATAGAAAATACATTTTATTGAAAGAAAAATAACAAGTAAATAAACAAATAAGAGCGACAATAACACCAGTGTGGGAGAAGCAAAATGATTTAGGGGGAAGTTATGGGAGAGAAATTAAAAAGGTCATGGGGCAAGATTAATGAAAAGCACAGTAAGGAGACTGGATTTTAATATAATTGAGTAGAGAAGTCTTTCAAGTCTTTGAACAGGAAAGGATATAATCTTACTTTTATTTAAAAAGATACTGCAGCTGGTATGTAAGGAATAGACTGTAGGGGATAAGAGTGTGAGTGAGGAACAGTACTCCTCACAAGGGAATAATGGCTTATATTTATACTAATAGCAGTATTTGGTATTTGATTTGTATTTTGAAGTAGCTCTTTCAGGAATCTTTAGTCTGGATAGGATATGGAGTTATGGGAAAGGGAAATCAAGAACAAATCACAGATTTTAATCTATAAAAACCAGTAAAGGTGGCAAGATTTACTAAATGGAAACACCACATTTTTTGTTTATTAATTTGGCAAGTGAAGCATAAGTAAGACTTTTTTACATCTGTAAATTTTGAAAACCTTATTAGATATCCAAGTGGAAATGTTGAGAAGGTAATTGACTATCAGTTGACTATTACTCTGGATCTCAGGACAGAAATCAGGGCTATCATTGTTAAACTTGGAGTCCTTGTCATGTGGCTTCCACTTAAACCATGAGACTTGATGGGATTATCTCGAGTGGCAATTTGGGAAAAGGACAGAGAATCTGGACTGAATTCTATGAGAGGAAACACTAACAATGAAAGTAAGTTAAGAGAAAAGTGAGAATTGTATGGTATCTTGAAAGTCAACTGAGGAAATGAGAAAGCATTCATTATGTCAAATCATACAGAAATATCAAGAGATATGATTAACTTCTCTGGCCAGACTGTTCCTAACAGGTCAGTCAGAAACACCTGTGCACACTTCGGCATGTTCACAATGTTCAACATTACAAAAAGACTCCATCTACAACTTGTAAATTGTACAACATCTACACTCCATTTACAACTTGTAAATTCCCAGTGTCCCAACCCTGTTGGGTTTTAATTGTTCAGACTCCCTGATTTCATCCATCCCCTAGATCCAAAATTCTCAAAATTCCAAAGTGGTTTTTTTTTTATAGTTTTTTTTTTTAATTTTTTTTTCGTTTATTTATTTTTGGAACAGAGAGAGACAGAGCATGAACGGGGAGGGGCAGAGAGAGGAGACACAGAATCGGAAACAGGCTCCAGTCTCCGAGCCATCAGCCCAGAGCCTGACGCGGGGCTCGAACTCACGGACCACGAGATCGTGACCTGGCTGAAGTCGGACGCCCAACCGACTGCGCCACCCAGGCGCCCCCCAAAGTGTTTTATTTTAGGCATCTATAAAACACTTCTCCTAGTTGGTTCACCCCTTCCCAAAACACATTTATGTTTCAACAACAGAATTTCTATATTCAAATACTACAGAATAAAACTGAGTCCTACTAGATGTGAATCCACAATGAAGTTTGAAAATTGGTTTAGGCCATATTTTTAAGGGCCTTGAATTTCAGGATAAGTTTTTGGAAATGTTTGCTTTCTATGCAATCTGAGTTTCAGAGAAATGATTCTGGCAATAACATAAAAGTGAATTCAAAAAAGAAGACATCAGAGACCAGGTAGCAGCCTATCTGATTATTCTTCATTAAAAAAAAAAAAAACAAAAAAAAAAAACACACAAAGCCTTATTTGGACTTGAAAAGTAAAAGTAGGCATGATATGCAGCAGAAGATTTGCAAAGAAGTAAGAATGCAGGACTATGACTCAGAAGAGTGTTTGGAAATATAAAAATACAATGGAGATTTCCAGGCAGAGAAAGTACAGTTGATGTGTTGAGAAGAATAAAATGAAAAAGAGAGGAAAAGGAAATGAAAGAAAGTTATGTCTCAAGTTTGATAATGTCTACATTTAGGGATTAAAGGAGAAATAGAAGTTAGTTAAAAGACTGAGAAGAATAGAAGGAGGGATTACAACAGGGAGATGAGGGTTTAGTGTTAAAAAATAAAAAATCTTCACATTTAATTACTTGGAGACCAAAGCAAGGCATAGGTGTGTTTCTAGCCTAGAGTAAGGAGATTCAAACTTACTGTCTGAATTGGGACACTATGAAAAGGACATACTAAACAATAGCCATTGCTATTTGATTTACAATAGCTACACAAGTAGAACTGTCCCTGGAATACTGGAAATTCAGTCACTCTGGATAAGAGAAGGGAGTCGGGGGACAATTATAGACTATCTAATTGCTAACAGAAAACTTGAACTCAGAGGGAAGAGAAAATAAAATTAAGAAAACAGCAGAGTGGTTAGTTTTGATAAGAAAGGGGTGTGTTCTTCCTAAACACAAAGCACAGTGAGAGTAGGAACACAAGTCCCAGAGGCATTTATAAATGGAAAAGAGGGCACTGAAAGATTTCCCTTTAGAGAGCCTCGATCATTTCAATATAGTAGACCAGATGGTTAACTCAGGAGCATCACAGGTAGAGCTGGAGATTTGAAAACATCAAAAAGGTTTTCAAAGGACCACTCTTAGACATGGTACAGGAAGTCGTTATACATTAAACGCACATGTTACCAAGCATGTCCAAGGTGCCATTCAGGTTTTTGACTCTTCAGAACGTTAAATAAACTTCACAGTAATTCTACTATCTGTTGATTATTGACTCTGCTCTACTGTGCTTTACCTGAGTACTTTCATTTTAATCTGAAAGCAACCGTATGAAATAGATGTTACTATTATCCCCATTTTACCAATGCAGATACTGAGGTACAGAATGTTTACATAGCAACCCATCAAAGGTCACACAGCTAGGATGTAAAGTCATGATTCAAATTTGGCCAGTCTGGCTTCAGAGCCCAAGGTCTTGACTACTGAACACATTGCCTCTCAATTTTGATGTTAACTTTGAGCTTATAAAACAGATTTTAGAGTGGTATTCATTCTTTGAAATAAAAGGGTTCCACAGATTATACACATATTTAAGGAAAGCCAAATGGAGAGCATTGCCCAAGGAAAGTGTCTCTCACTGTCTGCATTTGTTGAGGCTTCCACCATGATCTGAAATGATGCTGTCATTTGATGCCAAGTGGGATGTAGTCAGTCTGTCACAGGAAGGTTTATACTACGTTGGCCTATAGTTCTACAACTGAAAAGATGATTTTAGTCTGTAGGGTATCATTTACTAGCATGGTATTTTCAGCACTTCAAAGAATATCAATCAGAAATCCCTGAAAGCTGAAATGTGCTTTCCTGAAGTGAGCAAGCTGGTACAATAATTCTTAAATCCTTTGTTGTTGTGGAGGAAATTTCTATGGATTTCATCGTAAAAAATATTTTATACTACAGCTAGCAAAAAACCCTATCAATCTAAGATCTAACATTAGTTTTTTTTTATGGTTTGGTTGCTAGGTAATAAACGCATACGGAAAAATGCAGTTTGAGGGAAAAAATGCCCCAATAAAGAGAATTCCCCTAAGGTTTAGGATGGCAATCTCAACTAATATTTTACATTTAAAGAATCAGAGATAGAAGTTCCTAAGAAAATTACAAAGGTCACCACAGCTTTACAAAAAAAGATAATTTTTAGCATTTATACATTTCTTTATTCCAGCCCCATGAACAGTGCTTGAGTTATAATAAGTTTTCAATAAACAGATATTGAATAATTAGGTAGATTTTCATTCTGTAAATTCTAAACTATATATAAACTACTAAATGAACATAATTTTTCATGAAGTTACTTTCTTTTCAAAAATCTTCCCTCTCCCACTAAAATATATGCATAGCTGATAAGATTATATGTATTTATTTGACATTGCATCTGAGAGTGTAGGATTTCCATATGTAGGTACTGTTATTCAGTCATCAAAAAGTCAGGCTGTCTTTGATACATATTAATTACTTTCTAGAGCAACAGAAAGACAAATAAAGAAACTGATCCCATTCACAATTGCACCAAGAAGCATAAAATACCGAGGGATAAATCTAACCAAAGATGTAAAAGATCTGTATGTTGAAAACTACAGCTTTATGAAAGGAAAGCTTACGAAGGAAATTGAAGAAGATATAAAGAAATGGAAAAACATTCCGTGCTCATGGATTGGAAGAATAAATATTGTCAAAATGTCAATACTACCCAAAGCTATCTACACATTCAATGCAATCCCAATCAAAATTGCACCAGCATTCTTCTCGAAGCTAGAACAAGCACAATCCTAAAATTCATATGGAACCACAAGAGGCTCCGAATAGCCAAAGTAATTTTGAAGAAGAAGACCAAAGCAGGAGGCATCACAATCCCAGACTTTAGCCTCTACTACAAAGCTGTCATCATCAAGACAGCATGGTATTGGCACAAAAACAGACACATAGACCGATGGAATAGAACAGAAACCCCAGAACTAGACCCACAAACATATGGCCAACTCATCTTTGACAAAGCAGGAAAGAACATCCAATGGAAAAAAGACAGTCTCTTTAACAAATGGTGCTGGGAGAACTGGACAGCAGCATGCAGAAGGTTGAAACTAGACCACTTTCTCACACCATTCACAAAAATAAACTCATAATGGATAAAGGACCTGAATGTGAGACAGGAAACCATCAAAACCCTAGAGGAGAAAGCAGGAAAAGACCTCTCTGACCTCAGCCGTAGCAATTTCTTACTTGACACATCCCCAAAGGCAAGGGAATTAAAAGCAAAAATGAACTACTGGGACCTTATGAAGATTAAAAGCTTGTGCACAGCAAAGGAAACAGCCAACAAAACTCAAAGGCAACCGACGGAATGGGAAAAGATATTTGCAAATGACATATCGGACAAAGGGCTAGTATCCAAAATCTATAAAGAGCTCACCAAACTCCACACCCAAAAAACAAATAACCCAGTGAAGAAATGGGCAGAAAACATGAATAGACACTTCTCTAAAGAAGACATCTGGATGGCCAACAGGCACATGAAAAGATGCTCAACGTCGCTCCTCATCAGGGAAATACAAATCAAAACCACACTCAGATATCACCTCACACCAGTCAGAGTGGCCAAAATGAACAAATCAGGAGACTATAGATGCTGGAGAGGATGTGGAGAAATGGGAACCCTCTTTCACTGTTGGTGGGAATGCAAATTGGTGCAGCCACTCTGGAAAACAGTGTGGAGGTTCCTCAAAAACTTAAAAATAGACCTACCCTATGACCCAGCAATGGCACTGCTAGGAATTTACCCAAGGGATACAGGAGTGATGATGCATAGGGGCACTTGTACCCCAATGTTTATAGAAGCACTCTCAACAATAGCCAAATTATGGAAAGAGCCTCTATGTCCATCAACTGATGTATGGATAAAGAAATTGTGGTTTATATACACAATGGAGTACTACGTGGCAATGAGAAAGAACGAAATATGGCCCTTTGTAGCAACGTGGATGGAACTGGAGAGTGTTATGCTAAGTGAAATAAGCCATACAGAGAAAGACAGATACCATATGGTTTCACTCTTATGTGGATCCTGAGAAACTTAACAGAAACCCATGGGGGAGGGGAAGGAAAAAAAAAAAAAAAGAAGAGGTCAGAGTGGGAGAGAGCCAAAGCATAAGAGACTCTTAAAATCTGAGAACAAACTGAGGGTTGATGGGGGGTGGGAGGGAGGGAAGGGTGGGTTTTGGGTATTGAGGAGGGCACCACTGGGTGTTGTATGGAAACGAATATGACAATAAGTTTCAAAAAAAAATAATAAAAAAAATACTTTCTAGAAAAATACCTCAAGGCCAGATTTCAAATTTTAAAAATATTTCTATTATTTATAAAATTCAAAAGGCCATTTATAAAATGTGGTATAAAGAACAGGGTTTGCAAAATCCAGTACCTACAGTTGCCTAGAGGTAACAAAATGAGTGAAAGAATGGGCTGGGAATGGAGTTTCAGTGGCAAATTGCAAGCAAGCCTGTCAAAAGAGAATGGCTATTATTATTCTTGCTACAGACCTTTGCCATGAATGATGACCATAAGCGATTCTGGAAGGGTTGATTTTAACATAAAACTAATGATTTTTTTAAAAAAATGTTTTAATACATTCAGTAACATTTAAAACACTGCGCAAGAAAGAAAATACCCTTGGGGAATATGTAGCCTGAGCCCACAGTTAGTTACTTCTAAGCATGGAGTTCAGAGTCCTTCTAAACAGGGGTCATAATCTTGGCAGGCAAGGTATTGAACTTTACTCCCAAGTTTGTCATGCCTTCTTTATATTGGTTGAATCAACTCTTGTTCTCATAAGATGTGTTATAAGGCTCATTTGCTACTTATGGTACTTAAGTTACAACCTGAAAGCCTCTGAAGTGCATGTTGTAAAGACTGAAGCAGAGTTAATGATTAAAGTTGCCACAGTCTTTCTTCTTTAAAACAAAACACGCAACAAGCAACAACAAAAAATACTGAACAGCAATAACAAAACCACAATTAATGCTGTCATGCTTCAGAGTTAAAGTTCCTTTCTGCCATAGGAGCTAATTAGTGTATTCTGTAACCAGTATAAAAAATAAATACCATAAACTGTCTGCAATGGCAACCTGATTAGATTATTATTCACTTTCATTTTTACAGGTCACCAGGTGTCCAACTATTATAATTGCCAGGACTTTAATGTTAAAAATTCATTTACCTAAAGCCCAGGATCTCTTAAGTCACTGTTAATTTGGGGAAGATCTAATATAATGTTCTCAAGTGAATCAAATGAATGGTTCTAAACTTAGTTGTAAAATAAATTGAGAGTGTTAAAAAATAATTCTGTAAGTGTTATAAGAAATATTAAAATATTAGTATTGAAAGTAATAGTTGCTTAAGAAAATGAAATGACAAGCCAGAGACACGGAGGAAATCTGGAAACAAATACTAAAGGACTGATTCTAAAATACAAAGAATTCTTAGAACTCAAAAAAAACAAAGCAAATTACCCAGTTAAAAAAAAATGGGCAAAAGACACAGAGACCTTACCAACACATATACAGATGGCAAGTAAGCATGTGAAAAGACACTCAACATCACAGGTCATTAGAGAGTTGCAAAATGAAATGAGATATCACTATTCCCCTGTGAGAATAGCAAAAATCCAAAACATTGACAATATCATATGCTGCTGTGGATGTAGAGCAACAGGAACTCTTATTCCTGGTTGGTAAGAACGCAAAATGGCAGAGCCACTTTGGAAGACAGTTTGTCAGTTTCTTACACAACTAAACATACTCTTACCAAATGACCCATCCATTAGGTTCCTTGGCATTTATACAAGTAAGTTGAAAAGAAAACCTGCACATGAATGTTTATAGCAGCTTCATTCAGAATAGCCAAAACTTGGAAGCAAACAAAATGTCTTTCAGTAAGTGAATGGATAATGAAAGCATGGTATATTCATACAATGGAACATTATTCAGTGATAAAAGAAGTGAGTTATTAAGTCACACACACACACACACACACACACACACACACATTCACACAAACATAAAGCAAACTTACATATATTTTGCTAAATGAAAGCAGCCAATCTGAAAAGACTACACACTGATTCCAATGATATGATATTCTGGAAAAGGCCAAACGATGGCAACAGTAAAACGTTTAGTGGTCTGGGGGGAGAGAGGAATCAATAGGTGCAGCATGGGATTTTTAGGGCAATGAAACTATTCTGTACGGTACTGTAGTGGTAGATCCATCTCATTATGTATTTGCCAAAATTCCACAGAATGCACAGCACAAGGAGTGAGCCCCAACATAAACCATGGACTTTCGTTAATATATAAATATGGACTCATCACTTATAACAAATGTATCACACCAAACCAAGATATTAATAATTGGGGAAATTGGGAGGAGGATGAAGGGTAAAAAGGGAATTCTCTTCACTTTTTGTTCAGTTATGAAATAGACTTACAATCACTTAAAACAAGACTGAGTTTTTAAAAAGTTGGCATTCAAGCAAAAACTTCAGTCAATTTAAGGAAGATTATCTGGTAGTACTGTATACATTTTCTACATACTGAGGACAACATTTTTCACATAAAGAAAATTTGTTTTCTCAACCAATGTAGTTCCATAATGCTGAGCCATATTATCCAACTGCATGAAGTAGATAAAGTATCATGCCTTGTGTTGAAATAACACATGGATTTCAGAAACTAAAATGTATTTACCTGTAATTTATTGAAGTATTTCTTTTATAGCCAGGAACAATTAATTGGAAAAGTACGATACTAACTCATTATGACATGTAAGTATATTTATTGATTAAATTTCGTTTCTCAAGAATAATAATAGTTGTTACAATTTTTACAGGTAGGTTTCTGAGAGGAGAAATCCTTAATTTTAGATTGCACATAAAACATAATTTGTATTTCTACTGTTTTTTCATATGTTGGAAAATTCATTTACTATTAAATGGATTTACTTTTAAATTGAAATTAATTAAAAAACACATAGACATCTTGAAATTTATTTGTAATATTAATTGATAGTACACATGACCTGATGGATAATATACAGCTAGGTACATACGTATCTGAGATATAGGTATACACGTATATAGAGAATGTATACACGTATATATATGTATACACGTGCAAGATATAGGGTAGTAATGCTCAGAAACACAGATAATTGTTTTCTTTATTTTTAAGACATACCACTTTGACATTCTAATATCTCTAAAATTGGGAGGGTCTTAAAATTAACATCAACTCACAGTAAATGAATTTTAATGATCACATTGTTAAAAGATAGTATGCATGAGATATTTTGAGCTTGAGTTTAGTTTAATGGGAACATTTTTGATAATGTAAGTTTCCAGCTCTATTTTAAAGGATGCAAGATTAATACCTAGGTAGGAAAGAATATCACATTTCACTTAGGAATTTTAGTGGCTTTAATGGATGAGAGAATGGAAACAGGGAGCATTAAGTACATGAAGAGGGTTTCCCCATTTTCTAGCTCATCATCTGGATGCTACCTTTTTTCCCTTCAATGCGTAATTGCTCTATATAAAGTGCTATATCAGGTCTTGAGTTAATTTTTCAAGGAAATAGGACTCTGGATTCATGTTTTAAAAGAACTTAGAGATTGTTGAAAAAGATAGATCATAGAATATGTTATATAACATTTGACAACTTCAGCAGAATCTCTTCGCATTATATGAGTGCTAAGGTTTGTATTTATTTTGATTAGAGCTTGGTAGTATTAATCCAGGGATACATATTAGAAGAAAGAATGTGAATCAGAAAATCAAAAATTCAAGAGATAGAATTTTTTAAAAATGTTTATTTTTAAGAGAGTGCAAGCTGAGAAGGGTCAGAGAGACGGGGACAGAGTATCCCCAAGTGGGCTCTGTGTTGACAGCAGAGAGCCTGAGGAGGGGCTCAAACTCATTACCAGTGAGATCATGACCTGATTTGAAGTCGGACACTTTTAACCCACTGAGGCACCTAGGAACCCCAAAGAGATAGAATTTTGATATTGAGGAGAATGTAAGTTGTTTCAGTTTGAACAAATGGCTTATATGTTTGAGATAGAATATTTAAAAAAATATTTCAAAAATCTATTCCTCAATAGTGAGATACTTCATTAACTTAATTACTAAATGCAAAAAAAAGTTATTTCTATATAGTTTATAGGTTAAATGTTTGAACTGTAATAGCTTCTCTTATTAGGAAACCAATGATTTTCCCAGTACCTCCATAGTACTTAAACAGCCTTACTTATTCACAATGAAATACTTTAATAATTAGTAGTATGATATTTATATCTTTTTCCTCTAGTACCAGTCATCAAAATATGTCAACATAGTAAATTATTTTTATTATTTTCATTTATTTGAACTGGTGATTTGCATGTAACACTTTAAGCAAATAAAAAAAACCTTCTAAGATCTTCAAATAACTCAGATCTTTTCCAAAGAAAACATTCTTTGAAGTGTATGAGTCGTGGCCTTATTTAAAAGCAATGCAATATTTTAACATGCAATACATTTAGAAAGGATTGTCTTCTTCTTCACAAAGTCAAATCAAATTGTGTGGTTCGAATTCTGATTCTATCACCTATTAGCTTAGGCAGAAACAGCCTTTTTGTTTCAGTACACTCTCTGTAAAATGGAGACAGTATTAGGTTTAAGTGAGAAAATGTTTGTAAGGTGCTTAGGTCAGGCTGTGTCAGCAGAAACAAATAAAATTTTGAAACAAATCCAAAAAATGGGCACTTATACACACCGATACCTGAGTGGAGAACAATATTACAATGATATTTAAATAAAATAAAAGTTGTAAATACTTATTCATATGCTTTTTAAATAAAATTTTGGAATAGGTGGGAATGCAAACTGATGTAGCCACTCTGGAAAACAGTATGGAGGTTCCCCAAAAAACTAAAAACATAACTACTCTACGACCCAGCAATTGCACTACTAGGCATTTATCCACAGGATACAGGTGTGCTGTTTCGAAGGGACACATGCACCCCCATGTTTATGGCAGCACTATCAACAATAGCCAAAGTATGGAAAGAGCCCAAATGTCCATTGATGGATGAATGGATAAAGAAGATATGGTATAGATATACAATGGAGTATTATTCAGCAATCAAAAAGAATGAAATCTTGCCATTTGCAACTACGTGGATAGAACTGGAGGGTATTATGCTAAGTGAAATTAGTCAGAGAAAGACAAAAATCATATGACTTCACTCATATGAGGACTTTAAGAGACAAAACAGATGAACATAAGGGAAGGGAAATAAAAATAATATAAAAACAGGGAAGGGGACAAAACAGAAGAGACTCATAAATATGGAGAACAAACTGAGGGTTACTGGAGTGGTTGTGGGAGGGGGGATGGGCTAAATGGGTAAGGGGCATTAAGAAATCTACTCCTGAAATCATTGTTGCACTATATGCTAACTAATTTGTATATAAATTTTAAAAAATAAAAAATAAAAAAAAAAGAATTATTACCCTAAGTAATGGAATAATTTGTCTCCGGTAGAGAAGACTGGCCTTGAAACATCACATGAGATTTCTTAATACTTCTTGATAACGAAAATCATCATGTATATGATTGATCTATTCGAAAGACTCAAAGTGGAAATTTCTGTTCACATTCTGTGATTGCTAGAGATTTATAAAGTAAAAACTTTAGAACTTGAAAAGAAAAAAAAATGCAAGGATCAACGAAACAGAATGGAGAGAACAGAAATGAGCCCACATGCATATAATTAATGATTTTACAACAAAGGAGCCAAGGACACACAATGGGGAAAGGATGGTCTCTTCAATAAATGAAGCTGGGAGAACCAACAGCCATGTGCAAAAAAAAAAAAAAAAAAAAAAGAACCTGGACCCCTATCTTCAACCACACCCAAAAGTCACTTCAAAATGTGTTAAGGAATGGAAACATAAAACCTGAAATGATAAACTGCTAAAAGAAAATGTATGGAATACATCCTGACATCGTTCTTTGCCATGATTTTTTTTTGGGGGGGGGGCATGACAACAAAAGTAAAGGAAATAAATGCAAAAGTAAACAAGTTGGACTACATAAAACTAAAATGTCCTGCACATTAAAAGAAACCATCAATAAAAATGAAAAGACAACCTATTGAAAGGGAGAAAATATTACAAATTGTGGTCTGAAAAGTGGCCTGTATATATCCACATAGAACTCAATAGCCAAACAATGAAGTCCTGGAAGGTGCTGAAATCTGTAATCAGCAGGGAAATGACAATCAACATCACAAAGAGCTATCACCTTGTACCTGTCACAATGGTTCTTACTGAAAAGACAAGAAATAAGCATTGCCAGGAATGTGAAGAAAACGGAACCTGTACACCATCGGTGGGAATGTAACATGGTACAGACCCTTTGGAAAACAGCATGGAGATTCCTCAAAAAATTAAAAATGGAACTAGAACACAATCCAGAAATTCACTTCTGGATGTTCATCTGAAGGAAACAAAAAACATAATCCTAAAAGATATACCCACACCTACGTTCACTCCAGCAATAATTACAATAGTCAACATCCGCAAACAGGGTACATGACCATAGATGGATGAATGTGTACAGGAAACATCACACACACACACACACACACACACACACACACACACACACAGAAGTACTATTTAGCAATTAAAATAAAAAAATCTGGTCATTTGTATCAACATAGATAGAACTTGAGATCATTGTGCTAACTGAAATAAGTCAGAGAAAAATACACATGATCACTTATATGTGGAATCTTATCAAGAAAAAAAAAACTCATAGATACAAAGAAGAGATTAGTAATTTCCAGAAGTGGGATCAGGAAGTGGGCAAAATGGCTGAAGGTGGTCAAAAAGTACAAACTTCCAGTTTTGAGATACATAATTCCTGGGGATGTAACTAATGTGCAGCGTGGTGACTGTAGCTAATGATCTTGTCTATTTGAAAGTTGCTAAAAGTTTATTTTAACTACAAGAAATATGGTAAATACGCATGGTGATGAATACTAAAAAAAAATGTAATAGGTAAAATAATCATGTATATTAACTCTCAGAGAAATAAGTAGAAGGATTACAGGAATTAAGATTAGTCCGGAAGTACTAAGTAGTGAAAAGCTTTAAACTTCACGATTGCATTTTTCCTTTAATTAATGAGGTCTGTGTGGGCCTGACTCCACCAACTGTGATGGAACTTGAGAAGGGCACTGGGAAAGTCAAGACATGACATACTACAGGTTTTCACAGTCTGTACTCTAGAGTATCAAGTATGTCAGTGAGAATATTTGTAATTTAGGTTTTATCTTGATAATATAAGCTAAAAGGCTAAGATGTCTAGGTTTTCTGGGTCATGCAATGATGTTCTCCTCCATGTACTCAGGCACTCTTAATATGAAGTATAGAAAATAGCACCTGAAATCTTTCAAATGCCAATGAGATACAAAATGATCTATGCACAGGTGAGAAAATCCTTGTGCTTTAACAAACAAGCCAAATGTACTTACACACATCTGATTATGATTTGGGGGAGAAAATTTTGCATTATATCTATTTCCAAATAGTATAATTTGACAGTAATTTCCTATTTCAGAGATATAGACATTTCTCCTGAAGCTAATTAAGGAAGTATAAAGACTTTGCTTAGGCTTTGAAATACTCAGTTTTTCTTTGAATTGAGAGAAGAAATAGTTTTAATAAAAATCAGTGTGCCTCTTAATTATCAAGGATACAATGCAGCTACCTTTCCATGCCTGGGATAAAATTCCTCTAGAGCATACAGGCCAGATGTAGTACAAAACAAAACCCAATAGATTAGTTCAGTTTCCTCTTCCAATGCCTACTCGATCAGGCTGCCTAGCACTTGGGAACAAGTAGGTACTATTTAGATTTGCTTGGCATCCATGTGCATTATGTGAAGCAGTCATCTATTTTACAGCTGCATAAAACAGTACATGGATTTCATGATGCAGAAAAGCAGTAGTTTATTCCTCATTTTCCATCATGTAAATTTTTACTGAATAGATTTGCACGAAGAGTCACCCTCCCTTTACAATACAAATGAAAAATGCCATCATTATACACTTTCCTTTTTCTAAGCCTTTCTTTGTCAGAATCAAACACTTAAAGAAGGAGAAAAGACAGAAGAACATTCTTTAGGATAAAATTGCCAGCCAGAACTGCAGCTAATTTTAAATGTTGCAAGAATAAGTTTTACAGCAGGACTAGAAGCAGGTATAGTTTGAAAATAGACTCTTTGTATTCATTAAAAAATGGTGAAAAATATTCTTCCTGCCTACAAACTAAGAATTATGTATAAAATAGTTGAGTTATTCTCAACCCATAAAGTTAACACATTCAAATCAAAGTAAAACTCATGAAAGAATCAGAATATACTTTCCTCATAAACCATAAATAGAAATAATCTACATTATAACAAAATATGAAATAAAAGCCAATTGTCATATATATTAACTGGGAGGCATTACTTTTATTTTTTAACTTCAATTAGTAGTTTAAATTACTTCATTTAATCACTAAATAGTATGAGAATAAATCTGATTTTCAGACATATGTCAGAAATTCATACTTTCATTTCTTGGTAGGATGAAATTACAGAATACCCAAAATAAAGACTTTTTAAAATCTATGACTGCTGAAAGTGGCATATATTTTGAAGATATAAATCATATATAAAAGTGTGAGTTTTACATTTGATCAGTGCCAAATGATCCAACAACCAAAAAATAAAAGGTGTGATTAGAGTATATACAAGATAGTATGATCTCAAAAAACTGATGTTTTCAAAGACAATCTCTTAAAGGATTTGTGATAACCTTGAAGAATAGGTAAGATATAAAGAAAATAAGAAAGCAGCCCTGAAAGAAGAAAGCATACTAAGACTTAGGCTGTAAATTTCTCAACCGTGGCACTATTGATATTTGGGACTGGGTATTTTCTTATTATGGGCAGCTATCTTGTACATTATAGAATGTTTAGTTGCATCCCTGTAGGTGTCAGTAACACACTTCATTCCCTGTAGTGACAACAAAAACTGTCTCCAGATGTTGCTAAATGTCCCTGTATGTGAAGAAAATCACCCTTGGTTGAGATTCCCTGCGTAATGGAGATAGAGTTACATAATGGAATAAAGGATAAGGAAACCAATGTTGATGTGGCAAGGTTAAGATAAAGTTATGGAGGGCCTATAAACTCAGGTTAAGGAATTTTCAAATCTTATAAACACTGGAAAACTCTGAATGTTTCTAAGTAATAAACTAACCTAATGGATGTTAAGCTTTAAGAATATAGGTGTGTATAATTGCATATTGTAGGGAATATAGAACAGACAGAGAGATCAGTGAGCAGGTCAGTTATCCTAATGTGGAACAACAAGAATAGAAATTAAGATGATAGCCATGAAAAAAATCTAAAGGTGGGGATGAGGAAACTTCACAATAAATACTGCCAAGAGCAAATGATATAGACTATGTCCTACTCAGCTTATAGTAATGGAGGACCCTCATTATTGAAAGTCAAAATAGTATATTATAGAAAAGCCTGGAATTCTAGCCTAGATATGTGTTTGTGCTACCAAGTCATGTGTAACTTTCACTACTTAGGTGGCTTGTCTCAAGGATTACCTCTTATGGGTGAAGTTATAAAATTTATTGAGAAAAATTTCAGAGACTTTTCTAACTTCAAAAGCTTATGAAACATCAGCAGTTCCAGATTTGTGGTTTGGTGCAAGAAGTCTAATGTAGTAATTTCAAAAAAGCAGGGTCAGTTATTTTCTGAGGAAATCATTATTTTTCATTTTCAAGGCTTGAGTTCACAAGGAGAAGACTTGTAACTTGACTAAGAATCAGCTAAATGAACAGGACAAGGTATGTTGCCAGTAACACAGTGCAATGTTTCTTTTTTTTATTTTTTTTAATGTTTATTTTTGAGAGAGAGACAGACAGAGCATGAACAGGAAAGGGGCAGAGAGAGAGAGAGAGACAGAATCTGAAACAGTGTGCAGGCTCTGAGCTGTCAGCAGAGAGCCCTATGCGAGGCTGAAACTCCTGAATTGTGAGATCATGACCTGAGCTGAATCGGACGCTTAACCGACTGAGCCACCCAGGCCCCCCCACAGTCCAATGCTTCTGTATTAGTCTCCTTAGCCTGTTGTAACAAAATACCAGAGTCTGGATGGCTTAGTAACAGAAATTTATTTTCTGGCATTTTGAAGGCTACAAGTTTAAGGTAAATGTTCAGGTTGATTTTGTTTTTTGGAAAAGGCAGTCTCCCTGGCTTACAGAAAGCTACTTTCTGATTATATCCTCCTATGGCCTTTAGCCAATGCACTTGTAGAAAGAATGAGCTTGCTAATGTTTCTCTTTTAAGAATACTAATCCTTTTGGAACAGTGCCCCACCCTTATGACTTCATTTATTCTTAATTACTTTTTAGAAGCTCAATTTCCAAATAAAACAACACTGAAGGTTAAAACTTTAACATTTGAATTGGGGGAGGGAGACAGGCACAAACAGTAAGTCAGTAACCGTTTCTACCACTGGATCAGAAACAAAGACTCTCCATGATATTACTGAAGAAGAAAATGAAGATCTCAATAGGTAATATAAGGTGTATAAAAACAAAAACCTCATGCCATATAAAAAATGAACTAAAAATGGAGTCTGCTTCGATTTCTGTGTCTCCCTCTCTTTCTGCCCCTTCCCCACTAGTGTGCATGCTCTCTCTCTCTGTCTCTCTCTGTCTCTCTCTGAAAAATGAGTAAATATTCGGGGTGCTGATTGGCTCAGTAGGTTGAGCATCTGACTTCAGCTCAGGTCATGATCTCAGTTTGTGAGTTTGAGCCCCCCAGTCAGGCTCTGTGCTGACAGCTTGAAGCCTGGATCCTGCTTTGAATTCTGTTTCCATCTCTTTCTGCCCTTCCTCCACTCACTCTCTGTCTCTCACTCTTTCTCAAAAGTAAATATACATTAATTTTTTTTTCCAAAATGAATAAACCTTAATTTTAAAAAAAAGGCAGCAAGAAACAAAAAGTTATCTACAAGGGAAAACCTATAAGACTATCAGCTGATTTTTCAGCAGAAACCTTGAAGGCCAGAAGGAAGTAGCATGATATATTCAAAGTGCTGAAAAGGAAAAAAAACGGAAACAAGAAATACTCCACCCAGCAATATTATCATTCAGATTTGAAGGAGAGATAAAGAATTTCTCAGGGGTGCCTGGGTGGCTCAGTTGGTTAAGCCTCCAACTTCGACTCCGTTCATGATCTCATGGTTTATTAGTTCAAGCCCCGTATCGGGCTCTTTGCTGACAGCTCAGAGCCTGGAGCCTGCTTCAGATTCTGTGTCTCCCTCTCTCTCTGCCCCTCCCCCCTCACACTCTGTCTCTCTCTCCTTCAAAAATAAATAAATATAAAAAAAAAATTTTTAAAGAATTTCTCAAACAAAAGATAAGGTGTTTATCACCAGTCTTACAAGAAATGTTAACAAGATGTCTTTAAGTGGAAAAGAAATGGCCATAATGAGACATAAGAAAATTATAAGTAGAAAGATGTAATATATGACAACATGTACATAAAATGTAAAACAGAAAGTAAGAAAGGAAAAAGAGATGGGAAGAAAAAAGAGAAATAAGGTGTTTTTTTTTCTTTTCATTTCCAGAATGTATTTGAACTTGCATAACCAAATTCATATCAACTGATATTTACTTAAGATGTCATATATGGACCTCATGGTAACCACAAATCCAAAACCTATGATACATACATAAAATATAAAAGAGAAAGGAAGCCAAACATAACACTATAGTAACTCATCAATCACAAAGAATAGAGAAGGAATAAAGAAGTACAAAAAAAAAAAAGAAAGAAAAATTAAAAATGGCAATAAGTACATACCTGTCAATAATTATTTTTAATGTAAGTACCCTAAATGGTCCAATCAAATGACATAGGGTGGCAAAATGAATGAAAAAAAAAAAAAAAACCAAGACTGATCCATATGCTATCTAAAGAGGCTCATCTCATATCTCTAAAGACACATATAGACTGAAAGTGACATGAAAAACATTCACCATCCAAATGGAAACAAAAACAAAGCCAAAGTAGCAATATTTGTATCAGACAAAATATACTTTAAAACAAAGACTTTAACAAGAGACAAAGAAAGGGATTATATAACAATAAAGGGATTGCTCCTATAAAGGGATATAACAATTATAAACTTCTGTGCACCCAACACTGGAGCACCTAAGTACATAAAAAAATATTAACAGACAAAAGGAGAGAAATTGATGGCAATACAATAACAGTAGGGGACTTTAACACTTTACATCAATGGATAGATCTTCCAGGCAGAAAATCAATAAGGAAACAATGTCATTGAATGACACATTAGACCAATGGACATAACAGATATATACAGAACATTCCATCCTAAAACAGCAGAATACATATTCTTTTTAAGTGCACATGGAACATTGTCCAGGATAGATCACATTATAAACTGCTAAACAAGCCTCAGTATATTTAAGAAGATTGAAATCATACCATGCATCTTTTCCAATCATAATGAAACTAGAAATAAATCACAAGAAAAAACGGGAAAATGTGCAAGCACATGGTGACTAAATAACGTGATACTAAACAACCAATGGGTCAATTAAACAATCAAAGAAATAAAAAATACATAAATACAAATGGAAATGAAGAAAACAAAATGGTCCAAAATCTTTGGGACACAGTGAAAGCAGTTGTAAGAAGGGTGTATATAGCAGTGCATGCCTACCTCAAGGAACAAAAAAATCTCAAACAATTTAACCTTATACCTAAAGGAACTGGAAAAAGTCAAAGCCCAAAGTGAGTAGAAGAAAGGAAATAATAAAAGTGTGAGCAGAAATAAATCACTAGAGACAAAAAAAAAAAAAAATAGAAAAAAATAATGAAACCAAGAGCTGGTTTTTGAAAAGATAAACAAAATTGACACATCTTTAGCCAGACCTATGAGGAAAAAAGATCTTAAAAAATAAAGTCAGAAACAAGAGAATATCTGACACTACAACGAATAAGAGAATATTATGAAAAATTATAAGCCAACAAGTTGGATAGCCTAGAAGAAAAGGATAAATTCCTAGAAACATACAGTCTTCCAAAACTGAACCAGGAAAAAATAGAAAATCTGACAAAATCAACTATAAGTAACAAAATTGAAATGATTATCAAAAACTACCAAAAAAATTAAAGTCCAGGACTAGAAGGATTCACAAGTGAATTCTACAAAACATTTAAGGGAAAGGTAATATATACTATCTTCAAACTATTGCAATAAAAGTAGAAGGTGAAGGAAAATTTCCAAATGGTTTCTAAGAGGCCAACATTATCCTGACACCAAGCCAGACAAAGACACCACAAAACAAGAAAACCACAGGACAATATCCCTGATGAAAACAGATATAAAAATCCTCAACAAAATGTTGGCAAACCACATACAAAAAACATTTAAAAGATCATTCACCCAAAACAAAAGAGATCATTCATCAGGATTATGTAGGATTTATTCCAAAAATGAAAGGGTGGTATAATATTTACAAATAAATTGATATCATAAAACACATTAATGAAACAAAGGATAAATTTATATGATCATCTCCTTAGAAGCAGAGAAAGCATTTGACAGATTCAAAGTTCATTCATTGTAAAAACTCTGAACAAAGTAGGTTTAGAGGAAACATACCTCAATATAATAAAGTCTGTGTATGAAAACCCACACCTAACATCATCCTTAATGGGGAAAAACTGAGAGCTTTTCCAAGATTGGGAACAAAACAAGGAAGTCCGTTCATACCACTTTTATTCTCCATAGTACTGGAATTTCTAGGCACGGCAAGGAGACAAGAAAAAGAAATAAGAGGCATCCATATTGGTAAAGAAGAAGTTACACTGTAACTATTTGCAGATAAAATGATACTATACATAGAAAATTGTAAATCCACCAAAAAACTATTATAAGCAATAAATGAATTAAGTTGTAGGAAAAAAAATTAATACCCAGAAATTGGTAACATTCCTACACACTAAGAAGAAAGTAGCAGAAAGAAGAATTTTACAGAAGCATTCAAATTTGCACCAAAAGAATAAAATGCCTAATAATAAACTTAACCAAGGAGATAAAAGCCATACTCTGGAAAGTACAGAACACTGGTAAAAGATACTGATGATGACACAAACAAAAAAAATATTCCACCCTCATGGGTTAAAAGAATTAATATTACTCAAAGCAATCTCTATCAAAATATCAGTAACATTGTTTTCACAAAACTAAAACAAATGATATTAAAAATTGTATGGAACCATGGAGAACTCCAAATAGCCAAAGAAATCCTGACAAAGAGGAACAAAGCTAGAGATATCACAATCCCAGATTTCAAGATATACTATAAAACTCATAATCAAAACAATATGGTACTGGCAGAAAAGTATACACATAGATCAATGGAAGAGAATGAAGAGGAATTAAATAAACCCACATTTATATGGTCAATTAATGTGACAAAGGAGACAAGAATATACAGTTGGGGAAATGATAGTCTTTTCAATAAATGGTGGTCGGAAAACTGGACAGCCACACGTAAAGGAATGAAACTGGACTACTATCTAACACCATACATGAAAATAAACTCAAGATGGATTAAAGACATAAATGTGAGATGTGAGACCATAAAAATCCTAGAAGAGAACATAGTCCATAATTTTGCTGACATCAGCCATAGCCACATTTTTTAAAATTTTTTTAATGTTTTTTTAATTTATTTTTTGAAGGAGAGAGAGAGAGAGAGCATGAGCAGGGGAGGAGCAGAGAGAGAAGGAGACACAGAATTCGAGGCAAGCTCCATGCTCCATGCTGTCAGCACAGAGAGCAACTCGGGGCTCAAACCCATGAACCATGAGATCATGACCTGACCTGAAGTCGGACGCTCAACCGACTGAGCCACCCAGGTGCCCCCAGCCACATTTTTTCTAGATAGGTCTCCTGAGGCAAAGGAAATAAAAGCAAAAATAAAATGTTGGGACTCATTAAAATAAAAAGCTCTACATAGCAAAAACAAAGCAAACAACACCCCCGTCCCCCCAAAAAAGCCTCAACAAAACAAAAAGACAACCTACTGTTGGGAGAAGACATTTGCACATCATATATCCAATAAGAGGTTACTATCCAAAATATATAAAGAAGTTATACAACTCAACACCAAAAAAAAAAAAAAAAAAAAAAAAACCAAAAAAACCTTGATTAAGAAGTGGACAGAAGATCTGAATGGACATTTTCCCAAAGAAAACATTCACAAGGCCAACAGGTACATAAAAAGAGGCAACATCACTAATCAAGAAAACGCAAATCAAATCAACAATGAGGACCTTGCACCTATTACAATGGCTAGAATCAAAGAAGATAATAAATAAAAAGTACTGATAAGGATGTGGAGAAAAGGGAACCTTCATTCACTGTGGGAATGTAAATTGGTACCACCACTGTGGAAAACAGTATGGAGTTTCCTCAAAAAAATTAAAAATAAAAAACACCAGGGGCGCCTGGGTGGCTCAGTCAGTTAAGTGTCCTACTTCGGCTCAGGTCACGATCTCGCGGTCCGTGAGTTCGAGCCCCGCCTCGGGCTCTGTGCTGACAGCTCAGAGCCTGGAGCCTGTTTCAGATTCTGTGTCTCCCTCTCTCTCTGCCCCTCCCCCGTTCATGCTCTGTCTCCCCCTGTCTCAAAAATAAATAAACGTTAAAAAAAATTGAAAAAAAAATAAAATAAAAAACACCATATGATCCAGTAATCCCACCACTAGGGATTTACCCAAAGGGAAAAAAAAAAAAGCGCTAATTTGAAAAGATATATACATTCCTATGTTCACAGCAACATTATTTACAGTAGCCAAAATAGAGAAGCAACACAATTGCCCACCAGTGGATGAATGGATAAAAAATGTGGTGTGTGTGGGTGTTCCATATATATGGAATGTATGTGTGTGTATATATATATATTCCATACATACATATATTCCATACATACATTCCATACATATATATATATATATATTCCATACATTTATATATATTCCATATATATATTCCATATATATATATTCCATATATATTCCATATATATTCCATATATATTCCATATATATATTCCATATATATAGAATTCCATATATATGGAATATATATAATATACATATGTATATACATACATACATAAGCCATAAGAAAAGATGAAATCTTGTCATTTTGTGACAACATAGATGAACCCAGAGGATCTTATTCTAAGTGAAATAAATCAGCCTGGAAAGAAAAAATACCATATGATTCCTCTCATGAGTAGAATCTGAAAGAAAAAACAAGTGAATAAACATAAAGCAGAATCATACCTATAAATATAGAGAACTCATCGTTGCCAGAGGAAAAGGGGTGGGAAGTTGAGAAAAATGGGTGAAGGGGAGTGGGAGATATAGGCTTCCAGTTATGGAATGAATAAGTCATGAGAATAAAAGGCACGAATAAAAGGCACAGCATAAGGAATACAGTCAGTGATATTTTAATAGCTATGTAATGGGATGGATGGTAGCTACATTTGTGCTGCACATAGTGCAATGTATAAATTTGTCAAGCCTGAAACTAATGTAACATTTTGTGCCAACCATACAAAAAAACCTAAAAAACAAACAAAAAAAAAAACAAAAAACAAAAACACAGTGAAAGACCCTAATGTCCATCAACTGACAAATGGGTAAACACATGTGGTATATGTATACAATACAACATTGTTCACCCACTACAGGGAATGATGTACTGACACATGTTGTATCATAGACAGTCATTGAAACATTACACTCAGTGAAAGATTCTAGATACAAAAGAGTATATATTATAGGATTCCTTTTACATGAATTGTCCAGAATATATAAATCCATAGTAGCAGAAAATAGATTAGAGGGTACCAGAGTCTGGGGAATTGGGGATGGGGAATGACTGCTAATGGATAGAGGGTTATGAAAATGTTTTTGGAATTAGACGGTGGCTGTGATTGTACTATTTTGTAAATATACTAAATAAACATTTAATCATACACCTTGGAAGGATGAATTTTTTGGTATATAAATTATGTATCAGTCAAGATTATATGAGAAATAATGAAGGCAAAATAAAGATAATTTCAGAAAAACAAAAGAAAAAACAGGGAAAAATAACTTATTTCCCTAGCCTGGGAGACAGTTCTAGAAAAATATTGCAGGGCACCTGGGTGGCTCAGTCAGTTAAGCATCCAACTTCAGCTCAGGTCATGATCTCACAGCTTGTGAGTGTAAGCCCCACATCGGCCTCTGTGCTGACAGCTCAGAGCCTAGAGCTTGCTTTGGATACTGTGTCTCCCTCTCTCTCTTCCTTTTCCGCACTCATGTTCTGTCTCGTCTCTCAAAAATGAATAAATGTTAAAGCAAAATTTTAAAAAATCCCTTTAGAAAAACACTGCAAAGGCTGATGTCAAAGAGATTACTGCCTATTTTGTCTTCTAGGAATTGTATAGGTTCAGATCTTATACCTAAGTCTTTAATTTTAAGTTTATTTTTATGTATGGCATAAGAAAGTTCTGTACTTTCATTCTTTTTCATGTAGCTGTCCACTTTTCCCAGCATTAATTATTGAGAAGACCATCTTTCTCCATTGTATATTCTTGCTTCCTTTGTCATAGAGTTTTTTAAATATTTAAAAATTTATTTTGAGATAGAGAGTGCATGAGTAGGGGAGGGGTAGACAGAAGCGGAGGTTAAGAATCCCAAGCAGGCACTGCACTGTCAGTGAGGCTTGGACTCATGAACCTGGAGATCATGACCTAAGCCAAAGTCAGATGCTTAAGTGACTGAGCTACCCAGGTGCCCCCTTCATTGTAGATTAACTGACCACATAAGCTTGGATTTCGTCCTGGGCCCTCTATTCTGTTCTGTCGATCCATATGTCTACTTTTGTGCCAGTACCATACTGTTTTGATTACTACAGTTTTGTAGTATATCTTGAAATCTAGGATTGTGATATCTCCAGCTTTATTCTTCTTTCTTAAGATCAATTTGGCTATTTGGAGTTAACTATTGGCACTATACCAAAATAAAAAGGTTTTGCAAAGAAAAGGAAACCATCAATATAAAGAAAAGGAAACCTACTGATCAGAAGATATTTGCAAATGATATATCTGACAAGGGGTTAATATCCAAAATATATACAGAACCTCTGCACTCAACACAAAACACACACACACACACACACACACACACACACACACACACCTAAAAAATGGGCAGAGGATATGAATAGACATTTTTCCAAAGAAGACATACAGATGGCCAACAGACACATGAGAAGATGTTCAACATCACTAACCATTAGGAAAATGTAAATCATAATCACAATATCACATTAAACCTGTCAGAAAACTGTCAAATCAAAAAGAAAAGAAATAAAAATATTGGTAAGGGTGTGGAGAAAAGGGAACCATCATGTGTTGTAGGTGGGAAGGTAAATTGGTACGGCCAATGTGGAAAACAGTGAAGGCTCCTCAACATATTAAAAATATAAATATTATTTGATCCAGTAATCCCAACTACTAGAGATTTACCCAGAGAAAATAAAAACACTAATTTGAAAAGATTATGTATTTCTACGTTTATAGCAGCATTATTTACAATTACCAAAATATGGAAGCAACCCAAGTGCCAATCAACAGATGAATGGATAAAGAAGTGGTAATATGTGCCTATATGTATTAGCCATAAAGAAAGAGGAGATCTTGACATTTGTGACATCTATGGACCTAGAAGGTATTATGCAAAGTTAAATAAATCAGTGAAAGACAAATACCATATGATTTCACTTATATGTAGAACCAAAACAAATGAAGAAAAAAAAAAGAAACAAACCAAAAAACCAGACTCTTAAATACAGAAAACAAATGTGGTTGCCAGAGGTGGGTGGGAGAAGAGTAAAATAAAGGTAGTTACGAGAGGGGCGCCTGGGTGGCGCAGTCGGTTAAGCGTCCGACTTCAGCCAGGTCACGATCTCGCGGTCCGTGAGTTCAAGCCCCGCGTCGGGCTCTGGGCTGACGGCTCAGAGCCTGGAGCCTGCTTCCCATTCTGTGTCTCCCTCTCTCTCTGCCCCTCCCCCGTTCATGCTCTGTCTCTCTCTGTCCCAAAAATAAATAAACGTTGAAAAAAAAAATTAAAAAAAAAAAAAGGTAGTTACGAGAAACAAACTTATAGTTATGAAATAAGTAAGTCACAAAGATGAAAATTACAGCACAGGGAACATGGTGATTGATGTAATAACATTGTAGTTATATGGTGACTACACTTCTCACTAACTAATGAGCACTGAGTAATGTATAGAATTGTTGAATCAATGTTTTACACCTGAAGCTACCTTTATATTGTATGCTAATTATACTTCAATTTTTAAACAAAGCCTACTGGAAAAAATCTTAACAGATAAGAAATTTAGTGAATATGCTTTAAACCATTTGCTTTTCACCTTAACCAATATATAAGAAATGCCTGGTTCTTCTATATATTTTCCATCCCCCCTCAGACACAATGACTGATTATATATTATGAATATACAAGCCTAATAAGCCTGTTCAGATAAAAGCCAGATTTGTAACTCACTTTATATTTTAAAGTCCAAAGTAGATGTTTGTAGGGATAATTAAATGCAAGGGTAAAATCGTTAGTTGTAAGTATTATTACTTGTTACTGTAAAACTTTTCAAATAAGTTTAGGGACATATAATTCCTGAGATTGGCCATTGAGAATAAATTCACATTTTTAGCATAGGGAAAGAATTTAAATCTCTGCATTTAGGTTTCTGCTCACAATTTGTCTCAAATTTTCCAGTAATCCCTGCCAATGTATTCAATAAGTAAAAATCTGAATTAAGTTACTGCTTGGTTTCTCACTGCACTGAGAAGGAAATAAATACTGATGTCGTTGCGTAAAGCCTCTGTGCCCCAATTTCCTCTATCTTATGTTCACCTTTCTTGTACCACTCTCCACTTCACTTGGTTTTCTTCAGCCACATGCTTCTTCATTCTTGCCTATAGGAGATTCATGATTGATTATTTCTTCATTGAGGTTCTGGCATTAGGCTGATTGGATTAATCTATGGAGCAAAGTAATCTGTGAACCAGTTACCCATGTATGTAATATTCTTTCCTTCAAGGAAAGTGATGACATCATTCAAATCCAGGAATATATTTGTCATCTTGGCTCTCTACCTCCCTACACCTCTCATAAGCATATTCAGTCAGATTCCAAACGGAGGTACTGAGCATGTTAGGAGGTTTGAAGGTACTGATAGTCACATAGAACTACCTCTGTAGAGAAGATGATAAGGTATCCATCAATGACAAATGTGGCAAAGATGTTGAATTTTAGAGGAATATTTTCTCATATCCAGAAAATGTGCAAATTTGCATTTAACAGTATAGATTTTAACTTTTTGATTAAAACAGACAAAATACCCAGCTCAAACATTTGTTATGAGAAGAAAATGAGATCATATATTAAATGAGAGAAACAAATAAGCCTTAAAATGCAGATACTGAATAACTAGATGGACTGTTTGCTACAGCAAGCACACTAGCACTTTCATTTTTTAATAACCTTATTGTGTGGATGTTCACAATCACTCAAAATAGGATAAACCCCATGTGCTGAAAACATGCACACATGGACACACAGGCTCTACTGAATATTTACTGCCATAAAATCTTTGAAGAGGTATAAATGAGCCCATTTCTGATAGAATATCAGATAGAATATCAGAATATCTAATAGAATACTTAAAACAGTGTTACGTATGGCTCATAGCTAGTCTCCGAGGGGGAAAATTGTTCCCAGGGCTGCATCTGTTCCAGAGTCCCCTACATGTTCCATATGCACCCTCAGCTGTATCATCAGTTGGGAATGATGTCTTCACATGATTCTCACTCCTTTTTCTACACTCTGGTTTATCAGTAAGGTAAGTGTTAAATAAGTAGCACAAGTAAACCAAGAACCAAATGTAAGCTTTTGCCAAATACAAACCAAAATGTTATTATATTGTATCTATAGTTCATTAAATGCTAAGGAAACAACATGCCAGCTGTCACTGTAGGATCCTATATTTTTGAGAAACCAAAGGTAGTTCCTCATATGAAGAACAAAAATTTCTAACATAAAAGGAATGTAAAATTAATAAAGTTCTATTATCTTATTCTAAAGCCAAGTTCACCATTTGCTTTTCCTTTTTCATATCAAAACATAGAAAAATGGAGAGATATGCATTGTTAGGTACATGGGGTTTTGATTTTATAAATGTGTTTTACTCCAACCCATCTTTTGTAATTTTATACCTTTTCAAGGAACTAGAGAGAAATATTGTCTAGCAACGCAGACATAAAATGCAGTGTAAATGTGTGGTAAATTTTCATTTTTGGATCCAAGCAAAATTTTGCCAAGGTGCTTCTTTCTGGCATTGACTGCAAACAATACTCAAGACCTATTCTGAGAAATACTTTCTGTTCCTTGTAATTCCTTATACAACAAGACTAGTAGTTTTTCCATTTTATCTATACATATTTTCATTTCATAAAGCTCACACTTAATAAATGGCTTGAATCTATACATGTTTTGGAGTATTCAGCACTTAAATTTGTTAAATTTATCCATTACTTTACAGCCATCCACTCACCCACTCATCTATCCAACATTTACTGAGTATTTACTATGTGCCAGGCAGAGTAAGTTCCATATGCTTGGAGTATATGGAGAATGAACCAAAGATCTCTGTCCTGGTAGAGCTTATATTCTAGCTAATAAGAGAGAGACCATCAAAAGTAAGTTTAATAAATAACAATATTACAAATATGTTAGGAGATGATAAATTCTATGGAAAAAAAGTTTAAGTAGAGCAAGGCAAGTGGATTTACACGTTCTGGTGATAAAACAGATGGAACAATGTAGTACTAAATGATGTGGGAAGGTAGGGTTCATTAAGATACAATTTGAGCAGATACCTGAAGTAGGTTTGTCAGTTGGCCAAATAGCTATTTGGGGCAAGAACATCTAGGCACAAAGGAGAGGTGGGGCACAGTCCTGAAAGTGAGCATTGGCTTGATATGTTTAAGGAAGTTCTTAGAGGTCAGTATAGCTGCAGTGTTTAGGGCCAAGGAAAGAGAAGTAGAAGATGAAGGTGGAAGTAATGTGAGCCTAGTCACCTAAAGACTTAGAAGACATTTTAAGGACTTTGAATTCTACTGTGAAGAAACGGCCAGCCATTGTAGTTTTTAGCAGAGGGGTAACATGAACTTACATTTTTGAAGGATGCTGTCAGTTTTGGGTTGCTAGAACAAAACAACAAAGACTGGTATCTTAAACACTTATTCCTCACATTTCTGGAGCATGGGAAATCTAACATCAAAGTGTCAGTAGATTGAATTTCTGTTGAGAACCTGCTTCCCGGCATATAAGCAACTACCTTCTTGCTATATACCCAAATGGCAGAAAGAGAAAGCTCTGGTGTCTCTTCCTCTTCTTGTAAGGACACTAATTCCCTCATGGGGCCTCTACCTTCATGACCTTATATAAACCTAATGGCCTCCCAATGGCTCCATCTCCAAATATCATCACATTGGAGATTAGGGCTTCAACAAGTAAAGGGAGTGTGGAAATCACAAACATTCAGTCCATAACAGATTACTTTGGTTTCTCTGTTAATACTGGATTGTAGGAGTGGCAAGGATAGACCTATGGAGACAAATAATCAGGCTATTCCTTGTTTTCATTTTCAGCAAAATAAAATTCTGGTTTACTGTTCAACAACATTGTTTCACACATACATCAAACGGGCCAATGAATAAATAAACAAGCAGCAACTTCATAGAGAAAAAAAAGGGAAAAAAATAAACTTTTTATCTTTGGTCTTTTTAGCCATCTCATAGAAAGTAACTACTTACAGTACAACTAAAAACATATACAAAAAAAGTTACTGGAATTCTCAGAATAAGATTGTTTTATTGCTTTTGCTTTTTAGAACAAAGTTATTTTCCTCCTTTAAGATCACAATAAACATGATCACACCACAAGTAAAGTCAGAGATAGGACAGGGAACCTTCTGAAGGATGATTTGGTCATCCAAGATCATTAAAAATGACTGACCCCTAACAATATAGAAAAAATATAAAATGTAAATAAAAAACACAAATTTTCCTTTTTAAAGTGTTTTTAAGGAAAAAAAGAACAAGGCCTTGGATGTTTTGGTTCTTTTTTTCTCCCGTGTTGCAAATTCACGTCGTGGTTGTGTGTGACATCTGAGGGTGGCGCTGCCCAGGATGGGCGGGTGAGACTGTCCATGGTGACCACGTTTGGATTCTGAGGTGGGACGTAGAGGGTGAATAGGTCGCGATGGTCTTTTTCTCAAGTTTGACTTTTCCTTTTTTGATGTCTAGTCACCTGTGTTGCTTTTCTGCTTCTTGTGGATACTGTCATCCTCATCATCTTCAGCCTTCCACTTGCCAGTAGCTGCCTCAGCCTCCTCAGCCTCATCTTCATCCTCGCGTCGCCTTCCTCTCCTCCTCTTCATATTCCTCATCATCAGCCTACTGCTCCCCATTTGCCTCATTAGTGTTCCCATCAGCAGGAGCGTCCTTTTCATTCTCCACCTCGTCTACAACTTCCTTCTTCCCCTTTAAGTCCTTGCTGATCTCAGAGCTGGTGCCTGGAGACGTCTGGCTTGATGGGGTCATGCAGGTGATCTGATGCAGGCAGGGGATTAAAAGGAAAGCAAGAGTACGAGGACTCTGGAGATAAAACTGTCTGAGTCAGTCGTGGCGGAGGAGGTATACTGTGGCTGTGGTTGCAGGGAATCAGGGCCGGACTGGGGAACAATCTATTCCTTACTTAAATTATGAGATTATATTGGTTCCACCAGGGTAATATAAGTAGAAGCTATATAAACTGGTCAAACTCTGGATGTATTTGGTGATGAAACCAATAGGATTTCTTGGAAGTTCCTGATAGGTGAAGTAGGGCTCCAAGGTCATGTATTAAGAAACTGGAAGGATAGAGTTACGATTTATGAGACGGGAGAGGCTGCAGGAAAAAACAATTTGGGGGATGGAGGTGTGAGAATTAAAGTTGTAGTTTGCAGTTGAGGTTCCATTAAAAGGTGAGGTGGAGATTCAGCTAGCTGGATGTATGTCTGGAGATCACAGGAACGATCAGGGATATGGATATAAACTTAGCAATGAATACACACGATGGCATATGAAGATCCAAGCATAGATGCAGTCAAAACATGGATGAGTATAGATAAAAAATAGTAGATGGTCATGGATTGAATTACATATTAGAATATTCCATATTAGAATATTAAGAACAAGAGAAGAAACTACCAAAGCACTCTGAGAAGGAATAACCAATGAGTTAAGAGAAAATTTCATGTGACGTCTGAAGCTCAGTAAAGTCTACCAAAAAAGGAGTGATAATGATGTTGCTTATAGGTCAAGTATGATGAGAAATGTAAATGGACCATTGGACTTAGCATTGAGATTATAGGTGACTTCAATAAGAACATTTCTAACAAACAACTCTATGAATCTCTTCCTGACCTCTTTACCTCCTGCCTAGCCATCTTCAATTCTAACTTCTTCCTATTATGATTATCAGTTATTAATTTTTCCTTTTGTTTCTAATTAAAAAAGGAGTATATGCTAGTTGAATTAGTGAAATAATTTCACACCATTTTCCATATGAACCTAAATGGAAAAATGTACAATTCTATTTATTTAAGGGTCAGGTTTTTAGCTTGTGTTGACAAAACTGGTCCTAATTGCTCTAGTAGAGAAATATAAATTTGAATATCTTTAGTAGCTGCATTTACATTAATATGTGCAAATCAAAATTTAATCCATTTGTTCTGAACAAATAGTTATTTCCGGTTTTTGTCTCTATAGATGGTACTGTAACAGTATTTTCAAATATCCTGATATACCTGTATTTTTGTTTGAGTTGGGTAGTTTTTCAAAAGTTGAATTCATAGTCAAAACATATGTATATTTTACAGTATAATGGATATTGTTGCACCCTCACTAGTAATTAATGTTTACCATAATTTTACTAGCATTGGATTGTACTAATTTTGGTTTTTTATTTTTTATTGTTTTAGGATTTTCTAATCTGAAAGATATATGAATTGTTGCTGTGGTTTGCATTTCTCTGAATAGTAATCAGGGCAAGCACCATATAATAATAGTATTTTGATTTTGCTCTTGTGTGAATTACCCATTCTTTCCCTTTGTTCACTTATTTTTTTCTCCTTTTTTAAAAAGTTTATTTATTTTGAGAGAGGGTGTGCACGCATGAGACAGACAGAGAAAGAGGGAGAGACAGAGAATGTGGGGTAGGGGCAGAGAGAGACAATCCCAAGCAGGGTCTGCGATGTGAGCACAGAGCCCATTGTGGGGCTCGATCTCACAAACCTTGAGATCATGATCTGGACTTAAATCAAGAGTCAGATGCTTAACAGATTGAACCACCCAGGCTCCCCCGTCCATTTAATTTTTAAGTAGCATCCCAGAAACTACTTTTTTTCCTATTATAATGTTTTTTAGAACTCCTTTTATTTCTTCCACATATGCAGTTACATCACCTTGGTCAATCCTAGAAAGGTATCTTTTTGCTGCTTCTTTTTTCCTTAAACTTCCTCAGGATTGATAAACTATGTTAATAGTTTCTAAGAAAGCTTTTTCTTTAATTTAGTATTTGTTTGTTTGTCACAACAGAATGGTACTACGCTAGGCACTAAAACCGATATAGTTAAGGAAGTAATGTTCCTTTAATGGTAAAAGAAATGGAAAGTTACAAAGATAATTACTTGAATAGGAGACAACACAGCATGCTCACACAGAGAGTTAAAAGCTTACCAGTTTTTTCAAAGTTCCTCTGTAGAGGCATACAACCGCTCATGAGTGAGGAAATATCCCAAAAGAAAGTCTCCATTTGCCACACTGAAGGAGGTTTTCATATCATATTAGTTCCCTGACCTTCACTAAACCATGTTGGAGATGGGAGGCTAGGTATCTGGCATCCTGATAATCAGGTACAACTCGTGTCAACACATTCTTGAGTCTCAATTACATAGCTGGGCTGAGAATTTCCCAGTTTTTCAGGTCTCATTTTATTATTTCTCCTTTTCAACATTCATTTCTACTTCTCTTCCCTTTCTTTGGGCAAATAAACAAAAGTATTGAATAGGTTTGTAGTAGTGACAGGTAACTTTCACCCTTATCTGTTTGCTCACTTTTTTTTTCTTATTAACTAATTAACAAGGCAGTGCTGCTCCTCAAGGTTTAAGATGGTCTGTACTTACCAGCCTTTTTTGTAGGTAGATATGGCTGTATGACTAAGTTCTTGCCAATGAAAAAGGAGTGGAAGAAATGCATGCTACTTTCACATCATTTACTTAAAAGAAGCATGCTGACCCTGTTTACTCTCTTTCTGTCTTCCCCATGAGTTTTACTATGTAGTGGTCAGCCAGCTTCCATCGTGATAATAAAGGCAACTTACTCTACACAAGATAACCAAACCTAAGAACCAGAAATTTTGGTGGCTGCAACAGCAATGATTTTGGCCCTGCGCTGCCTATCCACCTGTATAGTAAAATGAAAACACATAAACTAACCAAAAAAAAAAAAATGGTCTTGTTTTGAGCCACGATATTTTGGAGTCTTTAAAATATCACAGTAGTCTAGCCAAGGGATTGGCAAACTCTTTGTGTGAAAGGCCAGACAGTAAACATGTTCAGCTTTGCAGGCCTTACAGTTTTTGTTGTGACTACACCATCTGCCCTAAACCTGTCCTTTCAGGGTAAAGGGAGACAGACATAGATAATACAGAAATGGATGAGCATAGCTGTGTTCCAATAAAACTTAAAAAAAAAAAACTTTTTAGTCATTTGTTTCATGGATATAGTTTGATAGTTTGATGTCTGCTGATCCAGCCCACAATGTCATACAATCTTTTTGGTCATACATGTGTTTGAAAAAAATATTTTTGTGTGAATATACATTTGTTTTAAATTTATATAAATTGTATTGCATTAAAGACATAATTTAAAATTTTGTTAATACCGTAAATTTAAGATTATATTATAATTTGCATTTGTTATTGATTACTTCTGATTATTGCCTGGATTTCCATAATAATTAGTTAGGAGACAACTGATATGTTAATATATTGAATCTTCTGATAGATGAAAATGATACAGTTCTCCATTTGTTTAGGTCCTCTTTAGTTTTATAGTTTTTGGTGAGCCAAACTTACACACATATGCTTAAATGTTTGGCTTAGTAGTTTGTATGTTTTGACACTATTGTTAGTAGGGCTTTTAAATTTCCATTTCTAGCCATTCAAGCCTATTTACAGAAATGTATTTGAATTTACATATTAACACTATATAACACAACCTTAATTCATCAGTAGTTATGGTATATTTTTCTGTGGATTCCTTAATATTCTCTATAGAGATAATTACTCTGATAGAAAAAATAAAATTTTACTTTTTTCCCCAAGTATTTGTGTCTGTATTTCTTCTTTCTCACTTCACTGCACATTCATAAATTTTCAGTAATGAATATAAGTAGTAAGTGTAGACATTCCTTTTTTGTCCCGATTAAAATGGGAGAGCATTCAAATTTTCATCATTGCCCATTGTGTCCATTGAAAGTGGTTTTGAAGATTGCTCTTAAGCAGAATGAGGAAGTTCCCTTCTGTCTTTAGTGTGCTGAGAATTTTATTATAAATAAGTATTGATTTTTGTCAAATGGTATTTCAGCAACCATGGCCCTATGCACATGGTTTTCCTCCTCTATTCTGCTAATATGGTGAATTACATTTTTATAACATCTTTTTTTGTGGGTGAATAATTTTCCACTATATGGCTATGTACACTTATTTGTCAGTTTATAGACATTTGAATTCATTTCACTTTTTGGCCATTATGAGCATTTATGTACAAGTTTTTATATGAACATATGCTGTCATTTCTCTAGCAGAATCTAGAGCAATGATTGGGTTATAAATTAACTGGATGTTTAGCTTTAAGGCAGTGCCATGCTGTTTCACAAAGAGGTTTCACCATTTTACCATTCCCACGCAATATAAGAGTTCTGTCTCCTACCATCCCTGTCCTAAACACTTGTACTTACAGACTGCTGTCTGCTGGGTCACTTCATGCTTTTCTCAGTTAACTGCATTTTATCAAAACTCATTGGAACTGTCCAAAGATCAGTTTTTGCCACTTATACTGTAATCACTATGTTTAATTAAATGTTATGTTAACAATTAAAAAAATGCAAATAAAGAATTTGTTTTCTTGAAATCTAAGATGAATTCTTTAGAAGGACTTCAAAAAAGCTAGTTAATAAAAGAACGCAGACAAGTTAAGGATGGACAAGATAATGTAAGAGATTAGATGGAACTTCATAAAATTGCAAGAGGATTCTACACTCAATTTACTTTGGAAGTTGCTGGATATTTCTCTACCACTTTTAAGAAAATAAATTGGAAATCATAATTGATATTTTATGGGAATAGTTACAAAAATGAAAGAAAAAAACTGAAGAAGAAGAAGAAGTCCCCCTCCCCCCAAAAAACTCTATTCAGTGGATATGTTTATCAAAAAAGCATGCGCCTATATGAAGATTGATAAATGAATACATACAGGTGTTTATGTTAACCTAAAATGCTTAAGAGTTTATTTTGTATTTTGATGATTCTCTATGTTTAATTAACGGTTAGTCAATGAACTACAACTAAGAAAACTATCAAGCATTTTATATCATTACATTGTCCTTGATCTTAGAGAAGGCATGTATTTTGCTGTTCCCTTTTAAAATTTTATTTTCTGGATGTCAATCTTCCATCAAAATGGTGAAACTCATAAAATAAAATAAAATAAAATAAAATAAAATAAAATAAAATAAAATAAAATAAA
>NW_024412376.1:92003133-92004253 GCF_014898765.1 Herpailurus yagouaroundi | reverse complement strand
AAATAAAATAAAATAAAATAAAATAAAATAAAATAAAATAAAATAAAGGAAATAAAGAGGACTTGATCAAAAATGAGGTTGAGTATATTCAAGGCATATGTTGCTAAATTTGCTGGGCATATGTTGTTCAGTTTAAAAATCATTGGATGAATGAGTGAAACAAACAGAATAAAAACTAGATTTCAACTTCTTGTTTGAAGTTGAAATGATAAAATATTTATCATGGTAGAAATACCTTATATGAATAAAAATATATGTGGTAAAACAAATGTGCTGATATTTAAGTACTCATGTGTGTTCATAAATTAAGTCACTCATATACAAGGGATACTCCTCAGTAACAATTAACTGAACATATTCAAAGTCCTAAACATATAAAGGCAAAGAAAAACATAGTGGAAATTTTTAAAAAAATTTTTTAACATTTATTCATTTTTGAGAGACAGAGAGAGACAGAGCATGAACGGCAAAGGGGCAGAGAGAGGGAGACACAGAATCCGAGGCAGGCTCCAGGCTCTGAGCCATCAGCACAGAGCCAAAGCAGGGCTCAACCGTCAGCACAGAGCCAAAGCAGGGCTCAAGCTCACAGACTGCAAGATCATGACCTGAGCCAAAGTCAGTTGCTCAACTGACTGAGCCACCCAGGTGCCCCTATAGTGGAGTTTTTTAAAAGAGAAATATAGGAGTAGGTCTCATATGGTAACATAAATTTCTAGGACTGTCTATAAATAGAACTTTTTAAATACACCATTTTTTAACATTTTATGTTAAAACAGTGGAAAGGTACCACAGAGAGTTCCTATATACCTAGCAAACTCTTTAGTATCTGCTAACATTAGTAAGGTACAGTTGTCACATTAATGGAGTGGTACTGATGCACTGTTATGAAGTAAAGTCCATACTTAAAGTAGATTTCCTTAGTTTTTCCCTAATGTTCTTTTCCATTTGAGGATACCACATTATATTTGGTCATTATGTCTCATTAGGTCATGGCAGGTTTTCAGGTTCTTCCTTTGCTTTTGTTTGTTTTATTTTGTTTTGATAATTTTGACAACTTTGGATAATAATGGCCTGATTTATATATATATATATATATATATATATATATATATATATAAAT
>NW_024412376.1:91966541-92003033 GCF_014898765.1 Herpailurus yagouaroundi | reverse complement strand
TGTGTGTTTGTGTGTCTGTGTATATATATATATATATATATATATATATATATATATATATATGTAATCAGGCCATTATTCTTCAAAGTACACACACATATATATACACACATATACATACACACACACATATATATTTTAGAATACCTCTCAATTAGCTTTTGTGAAGAAGACCTGAGGTAAGTACCATTCTCATCACAACATATCAAGGGTATTTACTATCAATATGACATTTCACTATTGCTATTAACCTGTAGGTAATATTTGGTTTTTCCACTGTAAAATACATACTGTACTCTTTCAAAGGAGGTTAGAATGTACAGCCTAGCTTAGAGTGTACACTTAATCTCCACTTCCTTCCAGGCAAAATATCTCTGTCAATTACGTTTATTTTTCACAAGAGGTTTGGCACTTCTACCTCTATTTATTAAATAATTTATGTCAGTATGAAATTTTATTTTATACATTAAGTTATAATCCAATACTACTTTACTGTTTTGCTTAAATTGTTTCAGCTTTAGATATTAGTGTTCTTTCAGTTGACTACTGTATCCCTTTGACATACCCCTATCAATGTTGATGGACTTTTTTTTTTTTTTTTTTTTTTTTAGCACATCCTTACTTTCTGGTACTACAGGATGCTCTACACTTATTTTGTACACTTCTTGCCCCAGTTCTAAAATCCATTATCTCTCCAAATAGCCCAGTTGTTTTTTTTTTTTTTTTAACTAGAGGTCCATATTAGAAACCAAGATCTTGGTTCTAGGCTTGCTCTTTGCTCCTGGGGTATCATTGCTTCTAGGCAATCTCAGCTAATACAGCAAGGAAACATACAGATCTATGGCAACCAGTGTATGTACATGTATCCATAAGTATATCCATATGTATCCATCTGTATATATATTAAGGTAAACTTAGGTTTATGCTGATGTTTTCACCTCTAACCCATTACCACATGGATCATTCTACCCTTCTGCCCTTGTTTACCTATAACTACTCACTCCAACAGTGAGAAACTGTCATCATTTACTTAATCAATTATTTTTACAGTCTGCATTCCATTCTTGGATTCCACAACCTTCTAAATGACTTTCTAAAACTAACATACATTAAAATTCACTCAGTGCTGTGAAGTTCGATGGGTCTTGGCAAATGCCTAGTGTCATTTATCCGCTATTATAGTATCATTCATAATAGATTTATTGCTCTAAAGTTTTCCATTTTCATTTATTAACTCCCCCAAAAAAACTGGTAGCCATTGATCTTTACATAAATTTGCCTTTTTATAGGTCACATAAGCATACAGTATTCAGTCTTTTCAGAATGGCTTATTTTACTTTTGCAATATATATTTAAGGTACATCCACATCCTTGGATGAACCTTATACATAAATTTGTATACAAATAGTATAAAGTTTTCTCCAACTTTTTTTGGCAGTTAAAAAATCTATACTCAACACAATTCCATGTCAGTATACACAGACCACTTTATTTTTAAAAGTATGATATACTATACCAGAGAATGGATAATCTACTTTAAACATCTCACTATTGGTGAGTATTAGTGGTTTCTAATTTTTTTGCTATTACAAATACCACTTCACTGAATCTCCGTAAAGCTTTGAATTTGTGGTATTTGCCCAATTACTTTATAGGTAGAATGAAGCATTAATTTTGGGGGTACTCCATATTGTTAAATTTAAATTTTTATTTTGAAATAATTTTGGATTTACAAGGGGGTTGCTTCTTTAACATCTTCCATTCACCATGGTTTTATACCTAACATTTGATATATAATACATTTTTGCATTCCAAGGAAGCTGCACCAATTTATACTACCTCTAAAACTAGTAAAGAAAACTCTACTCTATAACCTTTTTGTAAATTTTTAAAATTATTATTTTTTTTTTTAATTTGAGAGAGAGAGAGAGCAAGCAAGGGAGAAGGGCAAAGGGGGAGAAAAAGAATCCTAAGCAGGCTCCATGCTGACGGTGGAACCCAAGAGGGGCTTGATCCCAGGCCCCTGGGATCATGATCTGAGCTGAAATCAAGAGTCAGACACTCATCCAGCTGAGCTACCCAGGCACCCCTCTATAGTAGAGGTCACTCTTAATTTTTGTCGATTTGATGTGTATATATTTTTTGTGCTTAAATAGCATTTTCCTTATTTTAGTGAAGATATATTTCCACATGATTATTGTAATCTTTATAATACCTTGATGATTCTTTTGTTTATTTTCTTTTTTTGTCATGTATCCCTCATGAGGTTCTCTCAGCCTCACTTGCCTCCAAAATATGCTCAAGTGTTATCCATCTCAATAGCTAACAAATCTGTGCAGCTCTCCCTGACTTTGCTGCTTTAAGGCACACCTGCCATGCATCCAGAGTTTCTGGTTCATCCCATCATTTTTTGGAATTGGATGGGGTAACACAGCACAAAAATTGGGATTGGCTTCCCAATCAGGCCACAACGTGCAACCTAGATTGGCAAGGGGCTAACTCTTTATGGAGGAACTTTGACAGATGGGAAAGAAGCAGGATGGTGTAGACAAATAAATTCCCTATCCATTCCTTGGTCAGATGGACATGGTTTTTGGATTGTCTGCCTTTGGTTTTCTTCTCTTCTCCCTGGCTCATTTATTTCCCTCAATCTTTCTGCCCTGAGATTGCATCTTACAATAAAGTATTGCACACTGCATCTAAGATCGACCTCAGGCTCCTTTTCAATTGGAGTCTGCGTTAAGGCACCATTTTTCTCTTGGGTAGGGCCTTTCTTTACCAACTTGCAAAATACCATCAGGCATTATGGTCATTATTTCCTTCCTATTGTACATGTACTAAGTATTTTTGCAGTGCGTACTGGCCTAAGAAATTGATTGTATATACTTCTCGTTTGTGAGAGACAGATTTTTACGTTTGTTATATCACTCTTTCCCTTATGAGTTCTGGTGATTCCTATGTTGTTCTGGAAGGCTTTCTCCATTCTAAGATTATTTTTGAAATTACTAATAGAGGGGAACCTGGGTGGCTCAGTTGGTTAAGCATCCAATTTAGGCTCAGGTCATGATCTTATGGCTTGTGGTTTTGAGCCCCACCTCAGGGTTTGTGCTAACAGCTCAGATCCTGGAGCTGCTTCGCATTCTGTGTCTCCCTCTCTCTGCCCCTTTCCTGCTCATAATTGGTCTCTCTCAAAAACAAGTTAACATTAAAATTTTTTTTGATTACTAACTGTGTATAAGATCTTAACTTTTTCTCAATTCGTTTGAAATGTACTTCTATAATGATGGAAAACAGAAATTGATTTCAACTTCAAAAGTGATCTTCTAATTTACTTTATCCCCAATCCTTTTTGCTCAATACTAGAAAGTCTCTGGAAACATGTGGAAATAATTTTGAAGAATCTCCACTCAAATTACCAAAACACAACCATTTTTCCTTTGGCTCCAACATGACAGACCTAACGACATAAATCAGCTATAGGCAAGACCAAAAGCCAGCCCTCATGTAGGCCAGTTCTGTTGAACTTCCATTTCAGGGAATCCATTCTCCTCTTTAATTGCTAATAATAATATGAAGTAGTATCTTGCTGAGTTACATTTACACAGAACCATCAGCATACGTTTTTTTTCTTTTTCTGATCAGGTTGATACTTATAACACACTTCTATGCCAACTAGAAAAAATAAGTTGTTCCTTTCAGACGGGTAAAGCTCGGTAGGTATGCAGCTTGGCAAGCTCTCATCACCTCTGCACAAAGTAGAAAAGGGCTCCACCTCAGGATTAAAGCAGCCCCACCTCAGGCAAAGAACTTGGAGAGCAGAGCTCACCTGCATTTCTTTTCATACCAGCCTCCTCAGCCACATGTACCAGTGTAATGAACTTGCTTACATCTATGCTGGAGATCTGCTTAAGGCAAAGCTGTCCATGCCCTCTCCCTCAAATAAGTATGGCAGGACTGATTTACTCTTTGAAGAAATGTAGAAGGTAATTTGAACATATTAGAAAAACAAACGAGGAAGAAGAAAGGTATGTCAAATATTCCAAGATCTTTCTTCTAAGATCCTCAACTCTCTGGAGACTCCTCAAAGGTAGAGGGTTTCCTTGAGGTAGACTCATCTTGTTATTTTGTGAAGATTAAATACAGCAACCCCATCCCTTCATTTCAATTTATGTGAGGATTTTTATCCTCTGTGGTTCCTTTAATTCTCCACAGTGGAGTGGCACAGAACGTTCCATTTTTTGTTAAATCTTTATTTTTTTCTTTTAATTTTCACTTAAATTTATGCATTTTTATTTTAAGGACAGTGTCCTACCATATACTGAAATGTATCATTTCCCTGTACTTAAATAATTTATGATTTTTCTCACTTTATACTCCATTTCCTAATTCCATTCTTATCTTTCCTCAGTGTCCATGATTTTATTTAAATGTACGTATTCCTGAAAAATATATGTTGCTGTTTTTGTGCTGTAATTCTTTTCTTACTTTTATATTCAACATGTTTTTGAGCTCAATTCATGTGAGTATATGTACATCTAGATCATTACTTTTAACTGATCCAGATTTTATATATATATATAAAAATTTATATATATATAAAATCTGGATCGGTTAAAAATAATGATATAGATTATATATACATAGATTATATATGTATATTATATGTATGTATATTTAATACATACATATTATATACATATATTAATACATACATATTATATACATGTGTATTAATACACATGTATATTTAATACATATATATGTATTATATATATGCATATTTATGTATTACATGTATAATATTTTAACTTATCTATCCTTCTAGTATTGGATTTCTTGTGTTCCTACACTGCAGCCTTTGCTAATTCTCTGTGGTTTTTATCTGCTTATAGTACTTCGTCCCCAGGTATACATTCTTAGTATAGTTTTCTCACACTAGAGATAAAACTGTCCAAACTGAAAAATCATATCTCAAAGATATCCTTTGGGGGATGTATGCATGAGAAACAGAGAAGGCACAAACAGTCCATAATATACCTATCCCACCAAAGATCTCTGTTCTCAGAAGCCATGTTTGAATCTACTTTTAAAATTTTTAGGGCGCCTGGGTGGCTCAGTCCGTTAAGCGACCAATTTCGGCTCAGGTCATGATCTCACAGTCCTGAGTTCGAGCCCCGTGTCAGGCTCTGTGCTGACAACTCAGAGCCTGGAGCCTGCTTTGGGTTCTGTGTCTCCCTCTCTCTCTTCTCTTTCCCTGCTCATGCTCTGTCTCTCTCTGTCTCAAAAATAAATAAAAACATTTTAAAAAATTATAAAAAAATAAAATTTTTGTAACTGGACAATGAATCTTCAACATAGACTCTCAAAATCGGACCCTAGTATTATTCATCTTCAGCATTTTCAATGAAACTGACAGAATAATTTATGCTACTGAATCAGCTCCATTTTATCACATCATATTTTTTTTTCTTTAAGAGACTGGTTATCCTTTTGGTTTTCATCTGTAACCCTTCCTGATACTCCTTTGCTGTATTTAAACTGCTTGCCACTGCAAACAATTCATAATACTTTTTTGTGCTTTTGTTAATGACTGCCATGCAGTCTGAGAAAAAAAAAATCAATTATACTTTCTTTAGCTTATTGTCCTTAGATCAGGTAGTGAGAATCATCCGTGGCTGCTATCCCATATCTGCCCACTCTGAGCATCTAGATTTGAATGCAGGTACACTACAATTTTATTATCACAGCCGCTGGCACATTTTGAGGAAAATGAGGCACTCAGCTCTACTCTGTGCTCCTCCAAATCTGACAACTGTGTGACAAAAAATGATATTATGGACACAGCCCACTGAAAAGAATGTGTTCTAGTGTAACATACATTTTTATTTTTAAAAAAATGCTTATTTTTAAGAGACAGAGACCAAGCACGAGTGGGGGAGGAGCAGAGAGACAGGGAGACACAGAATCTGAAGCAGATGTCAGGCTCTGAGCTGTCAGCACAGAGCCTGACGCGGGGCTCAAACTCATGAACCACAAGATCATGACCTGAGAGGAAGTTGGATGCTTAACCAACTGAGCCAGCCAGGTGCCCCAACATACATCTTTAAATAGTAAAAACAAAACAAAACCTGTACTTCTAACTTTAGACTCTAAGAGGAAATACTCTTCATTTAAAGGGAGATGAACATATAAAATCCTCCTTCAGTTTCTCACTTAAGTATCAGAATAAAACAACAGAAGATAAGGCATGTACAGAATCAACAAGTAATTTAGCTCCTTTACTAGTTTCTATGGCAACCTTTCTGCATGCAAGCTAAGAACAAAATGCACTAAAAAATTCAAGTTTGCCTTGGCCTTGGTCATTGACACTTTCAGCATTACCTTCTTCAACACAATGTTCAAAGCAATCAAAAACCTATATGAGTCAAAGTGCTAACTCTCTATAGAAAGACTTTTATAAACTTGAATGTAGGACAGTGTTTAGTCAATGGGGCAAAAATAAAGTTTTCTTTTTAAAAGTCAACTTAAAAAATTATGAACTCGGGGCGCCTGGGTGGCGCAGTCGGTTAAGCGTCCGACTTCAGCCAGGTCACGATCTCGCAGTCCGTGAGTTCAAGCCCCGCGTCAGGCTCTGGGCTGATGGCTCAGAGCCTGGAGCCTGTTTCCGATTCTGTGTCTCCCTCTTTCTCTGCCCCTCCCCCGTTCATGCTCTGTCTCTCTATGTCCCCAAAATAAATAAACGTTGGGAAAAAAAATTAAAAAAAAAATTATGAACTCTCGCCTGTTGACAATGACTTAAATAAACCAGTCTACAAATTGCCAGTCTGAAAGGGATTTATGCAGCTGGGTCAGTCCCATCAGCTCCTGAGATAAAGTGTCTTTCATGCTATTCCCCTGGAATTTCTCTGCTGACCCCGAGTCACTGCAGATGAATGACTTCTCCAGGTTGTCCCAATAGAGTCGATAGCAGCCTTAAAAGCCTTCAGAATAGGTCCTCTGAGACTCTGATCCTTGAAAACAAAGGTGCACATTGAATTGTGGAGTCTGTGTGTTTGTTTCTATGAGAGGAAAGGTAATGCTGTAACACTGGCACTTGATTCACGGAATGCAGAGCTCTAATATGCACAGACACATACATCTGATTCTATGGTCATGGCAATGCCTATAGTTCTACAGTACAATGACATCTGGGGTCAGTTTTTTCACATGTTTTCCTGCAATGTGTATTCGAGCAGATGATATTCTTGAGTGGTATCTTAGTCCAGACCCCTGACAAAACTAGAAATTTTTAAATGGGCATTTTCTTTCTAGGCTCATATGGCTTAACTCTTTATTTTTTTCCTTCATATTTTTACTATTCACTGTAGATTTGCTTTTGCCTTTCCATTTGAATTTATTCTTAATATTTACTTCACCATTCTAAGTAAAACTTGGTTAAGCACATATTTATTGCCAGGCTCCAGGGAAGGAGTTGTGGATAGCAACGTGTCCTTGCCATTAATAGATATATGTGTATGGTTCCAGAGAAAAACACAATTTACACCAGGGATGTCAAGAAAGTCTTCTAGGAACTGTTATTTTTGAGGAAAAAAATATCTTGGGGAGGAGAAATTATCTACTTAAAGAAATGAAGAAAATATTTTTGGCAGAAGGAATCTCAGGTGTGAGAGAATGCATGTGAAAGAGATTGGCAGATGCAAGGAACTGGAAAGATTACCAATTAAATATGCCATACATGTGACAGCAAAGGAAAATGAAGCTAAAAAATGTGGTAGGTAATGAAACCTATGGGACACTGTAAAACCCTATGCAAATATTTTGTGATTATCTTTGCATGGGATAAAGCTCATTTGTGTTGGGAGGATGTAATAGAAAGTAGTAAAGCACAAGGTAACAGACATGGAAACCATTTGAGTCAATTTTAATAATTTATATAAGAATTGATAAGGACTTCAATACATGTAGTGGAAGTAGAAATAAGAGGCCAGGAGATCTCTAAGGTGTGGTAAGTAGATTGTTTTGATAGGGTATTTGTAACTTCTAATTTTCAAGTAATTTTAGACTTCAAGGGCAATTGCAAGGTTAGTACAGTTCCTGAACACCTTTCTTTTTTTTATTTAAAAAAAAATTTAATGTTTATTTTTGAGAAAGACAGAGACAGAGCTTGAGCGGGGGAGGGGCAGAGAGAGAGGGAGACACAGAATCCAAAGTAGGCTCCAGGCTCTGACCTGTCAGCACAGATCCTGACGTGGGGCTCAAATCCACAGACGGTGAGATCATGACCTGAGCCTAAGTCAGGGGCTTAACTGACTGAGCCACCCAGACACCCCCTGAACACCTTTCAACCAACTTACTCCCAGTGACAATATTATATGTAACATTTTACATAACTGATTACATGAAATTAAGAAATTAGCTTTGGCATAACATTATTAACTGAACTACTAGCTTTATTCTAATTTCTTCCATTTTTCCACTAACATCATTTCTTTTCCAGGATCTAAACCAGACTACCTGTTATTACCTTTTATATAATTTTCTTATGTCTTAGTCACTTGCAGTCTGTGACAGTATTTTAGTCTTGGTCTTGGTGACATGGATACTTTTGAAGACCACTGATCATATATTTTGAAGAAAGTTACTCAATAGGAGTTTGTCTGATATCGTCTCATTAGACTGATGCTGTGGATTTAGAGGAAGAATATTGAAGACGTAAAGGGTCTTTTATAGTATCATTTCAAGGGATATACAATGCCAATAGGTCTTATTACTGATGCTGATCTTGATCACTTGGTTAAGGTGGTGCTTGCAAGATTTCTCAATTGGAAAGTTTTTTTCTTGATATTGTATTCATTAGAAAGGAGTCTTACCTACAGCCTTTATTCAAAATGAAAGAAATTAAGCTTCACTTCTTAAAATTTGTGGGCATATATTAAAACCACGAGAGTATAGCCAAAGGGTACTAATTTGAAGCTCTGCAAGTTTTACCTACTAATTCTATTATTAGAATTACTATTTTTGCCTGTAGTCATTATCACGCTTATGTTCTAATAGTGATGGTCTGTTTCCCTTATTTCTAAAGTAATTGCTATTTTAAGAAAGCCATCCCTCTCCATTTATATATTATTCAATTATTTATTTATACCAGAAATGACTCACACATATTTATATTTTATTATTGAGGTTATAAACACATACTATCTTACGTATTTCACAAATTCTTCTAGTTTTGACTACTGGAGTTCTTTCAAAATGGCTCCTGTGTTCTTTTGGCAAGCCCCCCGATTTTTTTTGAAGCATTGTATTACTTTTGGCACAAAAGGTGTCCAAGAATTATTTATTTTTTCCTGCTCCTATTTTTTTTAATTTTGACGTTCATTAATTTTTTGAGAGACAGAGCACAAGTAGGGAAGGGGCGGAGAGAAAGGGAGACAGAATCCGAAGCAGGCTCCAGGCTCTGAGCTGTCAGCCCATAACCCAACATGGGCCTCAAACCCAGGAAGTGTGAGATCATGACCTGAGCCAAAGTCAGATGCTTAACTGGCTGAACCACTCCGGTGCCCTCCCTGCTCCTATTTTAAGATCAGCCAAGGAGATCTTTTATTTCAAAATGGTATTGAGAACCCCGGATCTGAGTGTGGGGTATACTTGTTGCTACTTTGATGTCCCTTCAAAGCCATCCCCTATGGACAGAGGTAAGAAATGTACATTTATATGCCAAGATGTAAAACAATTATATTTGTATCTATCTGGCTATTGGTAGGTATGTGCATATATATGGTTTATATTTGTATAGTATATATACGCATATTGACATCTCAGACTCCAGTTTGGTACCAAATAGTTCATTCCAGAATTCTCTTTGTAACTATTTCTCTGAAAGCGAGAAAATGGACCCTCATCATCTATAATATAGGTGTTCAAACCTAGGTATGCAGTTTCATAATTTCTAATGTGTATCCCTATAAGAAAAAAAATTTACCAGTGAGAATATGGGGTTTGTATTCTATAAAATTTTGACTGTATGTGAGGAATAGATAAAAAAAATAATTGTACATCCCTAATTTGAATGGCTGGGTGCATGGTGAGGCCACTGATAGAATGGAGAATTCACCATAGAAAAAAAAACAATGATATAAGATGGAATTAACGTTAGATATATTTGGTCTGGACTGGCTACAGTTCATCCAAAAGGCATTTGGGAGGGTAGGTTTAAGGGCCAGAAAGAAGTCTCAATTAGAAATAAATATTTGAGTTGTGTCAAAGATATCCAAACACAGTATATAAAGTGAGAAAATAAAAGTATTAATAATTGAACACAATGAAAACATATGTATGCTCTGTGAAAATTTACTAGCTGTAGAATGGGGATAATAACTGCATCTCCTGAAATATACATTAAAAATTTATGGCATAATCCATATAAAAACTATTTGAAAAGTACCTAATAAATATTTTCTAATATATACATTTAATAAGCAACACTTGGATTCATTGTCCATGAATATGGCTTGTGTATAAACTGCTTATGTTTTCTTATATATTTAAATATTCAGAGGTTATGTTTGTACTGGTGCTGTAACAAATCACCACAAACTTAGTGATTTAAAGCAACACTACTCTACTATATTAGAGTCCTGGAGGCCAAAGATCTGAAATGGATTGGCAGGGATCTATAATTTCTGTAAGATCTAGGGAATACTCATATTCTTGTCTTTTTCCAACTTCTAAAATCGGCCCATGTTTCTTGACTTGTGGCCCTGCAGCTCTCCGATCTTTTCTTCCAAGGTCACATCTCTTTTTGATTATGGTACTCCTGCTTACCCCTTACAGTGACCCTTATGATGACATTAGGCCCATTTGTATAATAGAAGAAGCTATTTTAACACCTTCAGTTTATCCATATCTGCAAAATCCCTTTTGCTATATAAGATTATAGAGATTTCTGGGATTAGGATGTGGACAGCTTTGGGTGGGTGGAGGCATTACTTTACCTACCACAAGGGCATTAGAATTTGTAATTTACCTAGGAGAAGGACCATGTGGGGAACACCAACACCTTGGGAAAGTTTTGCATGGGCCAGACAGTCATGTAGTGCCTAGCACTTCTGCTCACATTCCAAAGACCAGCACTCAGTCACATGTCTACATTTGACTGTAAGGCTAGGGAATTTAGACTAGCTATGTATTAAGCAGCAAGAACTATTGAGTTTGGTGAGCAGATATCTGATTTCTACCACTCAACATGTTTATAAATAAAAGAACACTTCAGCATCTTTTAAATTAATACTAGTTTAATCTAGTAAAAAATAGACTAATTGTAAATTATATAGTTATGAACTGAAGCAGTTAGCTGAAGGATAAATAGCTCTAAAGTCTCCATAAGATATAGGATATTTTTCCATTTACTATTATTTTCCAACGGGCATAAGCTTACCCGACAATTCACACAGACTCTAATAAAGGAAATAATCACCTTTTGGATGTGGGGGGATTTTATAGAATCAGATTTTAAAGAATATTTTCAAAAATATTCTATTAGATTTACATATTAGAGGACAATCTATGTGCTTGTTTAATACAGAAAAAACACTACCTATTTAATTCAACTACACATTTAGTGAGAACCTTGTATTATTGTTGTTTCAGGAGAATTTTTTTCTGTTCGTAGTCACGAAATGGACTAAAATTAATATTCATTTATAACCTAAGCTGGGAGGTTTTTCTGTCATCCTAATGATGACATGATGATTAGGTATCTTAACGTTCTCCAAATCTAAGACTATTTCTGTAGATCATTTCATAACAGCAATGGATCAAGGAGACATCCTAGAACTCATTAAACAATGGTCATCCTATCCCTAATAATTTTATAGGGCCCTTTGTAAATGATTTCCAGGGAAGAAAGCACGTGGCTCCATTGTTCAGAGCTGTGGAACTGAACCTAAACAACTATCATGACACATTGTATTTGCTGTCAGTGTTGTGAATATGTTCTTCGAATCAACATTTTCAGAGGTTTAAATTCAAGAGAAGAACTGTCTGTTATCAGGCAGAATTAGGATACCATAGTCATATTTAAAAATATATGTAACAAATGTTTGTGACACCAATCTTTTCCCTGCTAATATAGCAACATCTGACAGTTTATTAAGAAGAAAACCAAGAAATCAACCCCAGTAGCATGGAGTGAATTAATTTGATATTTAAATGCATTACAGAATGATACTAATCCAATTATATGGAACAAAGTTTAAAAGAGAAAAATGACTGCCAGGATTGCCACAATGTGTGGAAGATAAGAGAAAATAGTCTTTAAAGAGCATTTCTCTTTGCAATGAATAGTCAAAGAAAAGAAAAAAAAAATCCTGAAATGATCACATGAAAGCATAAGGTTTCCACTTTCCTCTGGTTTTGTAAAAGAATCTTAAAGAACTTGTGAAAATTGTGATAATTTAGTAAGGTTATTTCAAGAATTGCTCCATGTTTTTCCTTCCATATCTTTTATTTGCTTCTTCTCACTTATCATTTATATGCATAATTCTCCTCATATAGAATTTGTTTTCATTATACATGATACTGTAACAGTAAATATTTTCTCTCCTAATGTGTTACTGTGTGCCATTTTAAGATCACTATAATCGCAAGAAAATTTATGGGGCATTGTCTTTCATTCTAAAAATGTGAAACGTTCCATGATATGTGTCAAATTCATATTGTAATAATAAGAAAAAGAGGCCAAAAAGGCAATTCTGCTATTAGATTTCAAAACTGGGTTTAAAGTGTTTCATCAGCAGTGATAAACAATCTAGCAGTACTCTGAGCCTTGTATTTCACTATGAGATAAGAAATATAGATAAAACATCCTTTTCAAATTCTTGATGTTTTAGAAATCATTTAGAAAGAGTGCATTGTTTTGCTTATTTATGGATACATACCCAAGCAACATTTTAGGTAATTAAACAGATTTTTCACCAACAAAGTCACAGCCTCAGTAAATTCAAAATTTAACACCCCATACTGTGTGGAAATGAGAGGACCAACTTAGATAGATGTCTACATATGGTCAAAATCTATTTTCTGATGTTTGGCACTATTCTTCATTTGCACTGTTAGCAACATCCCAAGCAGGAAATTCTGATGTGGGTGTTAAGTAATTGATACTAAATGGAAAGGGTTGTCTGGCCTATAAGAACTCTAAATTAGAAGATGCAGATGATGTGATACAATATGTGGTCAACATCAGTAATGGGGAATATTCATGAAATTCCAAGCAAAAATTTGGCAGATACACCTGTTCTGGCATTAGAATATGAATGCCACTTGTCAGATAGGTAGTTCAGCAAACCATCCTGTCTCTATGGAATAAATCCACCTGAGTGGGGGAAAAATGGTTCTACTCACACTGTGACCTTCAGCAAATTGCTTAACTTCTTCAGTTCCTCTAATGATCCACACAAAGTTCCTACTACTGTCCTTGGTTCATAGTAGTTATTTAGGACATGTATTATTTTCATGCTTATACTTCTCTGTTGGATATACCATGCTTGTTTCATTCACTACCAAAATTGGTTGCCAGAGGGAGTACCATGAGGCACCCAAACCTAAGACTTGATTGACAAACACATTCTACACTCGTGCTATTGTGTAATAGCAGCCCTACCTTCTCCCCATGTTTAGGATCAGTTATATCTAATATAGCAATTTTTCTTCCTGCCTGCTTGCCTTTTGACACAAGGATCCCAAGGTAAGCTAAGATCACACATACCTTAAAATGTAATCACACTCTTTCTGTAACCTCTAGCAGAATTACTCCCACTCCGGGAAACAGGTCTCTAGCCCCACAGAGTTCTAAACTGTTGGAATAGAAAGTACAAATTCCCCAAGTAAATCACTAGGAGTGAGAACAAAGGGACCCCTTGTACTTCTGCCCCTTGCTTCCTAGATGTATGTATTCTCCTTACTTGGGGCATAGTGCCATACAAATAACTCTTCATGGAGGATTCACTTCATCTTGGTCAAATATCATTTCTGAGATGACATTTCAGATGTGCCTTCAGCAGGGCATTCCTATACTAAACCATAATCATGGTACCTACTCTCTTATCTCTTTTCTGCTGAAAGCTGGTCTGACCTGAAGCTAAATGAATTCTGTGTCTGTGGATCAAATAATAAGTTCTCAGATACCGGTGCTGGCTGGCTAAAACCCTGAAGGCAGAAAAGAAAGCTTATACCCAAAATATCTATCTACTTTCTTAGAATAAATTGTGGTCCTTCCAAGGAAGAAAAAGATCAATGTTCTTTATTTGCCACCAAAAGTTGCATTCTTTCCTTGAGAAATCATGCGGTATTAGAGACTCAGCAATGGTCTCTGTTACTGAGAGCATGGTCATTCAGTACTGGCAGTAGACACATCATTTGTTGTCGATGTAGAGCTTCCATCCCTGCCACCATGGCCAATTCTTTCATGTGCCCATCTTGTCAACATTTAGGTGTCTGATTACAAAGATTGATGGAGTGATTGTGTGCTTGGTTGTTGAAGTCTCCTTTAAAGGTCTTTATAATGTAATATGAAGGTCTTCATACTTTGTACCTACTCCCAAATATTTATCAATATCTTTCTATTGTAGACCTTGATGACTATTTCCTCCTAGGCCTCTGACCATCATCAGCAAAGTGTGTCAGTGAGGGAGGGGGTGTCCGAGGGGTGTGTGTGTGTCGGTGCGGGGGGCGGGGGGGTATTGATGCGGGGGTGTGTCGGAGCGGGGGGGGGGGGTGGGGTGTCGGAGCTGGGGGGTGTGCACGTGGAGGTGCGCGTGGAGGTGCGGGCAGGGGTGGGTGCGCGTGGAGGTGCGGTGTGTGTATGTGTGTGTGTGTGTGTAGGTGCGTGAGGGGGGGTGTGCATGGAGGTGGGGGGGTGCATGCGTGGTGTGTGGGCGGTGCGTGGGGGATTAGGTGACTGGCGGATGTAGGTTTGGGTTTCTTTATATGTGTGGGGGGTATGTATATGGGGTGTATATGTGTGTGGGGGTGTATGTGTATATATGTATTATATGTGTGTATGTAGTATATGTGTGTATGTATTATATGTGTGTATGTATCATGTGTTATGCGTGTGTGTGCATATATATATATATATTTATGTGTCTATGTATGTTTGTGTGTGTGTACTATATATAGGTTACGTCAGATTTCCTTTTTTAACACATGACAATAACCAAATACATTGCATGAAGTTCTGTTCATTAGGGCTATCCTTTCTTATTATCTTTCCCGACCATCCCGGAGTTGAGCTAGACTTCAGCTGTCATCATATATTCATCTTGAACTCACATAACAAAGTCACCTTACAAGTCATAGCAAGAATGGTAAGATATAATGCTAAAAGATAAGCATCGGTGCAACAGTTGTGATGACTTAGTAGTTGGGGCTACCTACCCATGCATATTGTTTTTGCTATTTGGGTTTACTCATGCCAAATACTGGATATAGAACTTCCATTTTACAATTAACCATTTCTGGACCCCTCCAACCTTATGACTATGTATATTTGAGAGAGCCCATTTCATGAAGGGTAGTTGTGGAAGCATGGTCACTTACCCTAGAAGCACACGAAGGTAGAATGACCTTTTAAAACCCCAGATTCGGCAGCACATTTTCCCACTGAAGCTTGTCAAATTTTCAGAAAGCATCACTTTCTCACCATTGCTAGCTTGTATCTGCCACCGTGCTCTTTAACCCTGAGCTCCACTCACTGCTGGAAGCCTTTTGTATCATGAAGCGTGATTTGGAGCAATTTCCCCAGTTTGGAATATACTGCTTCAAAACCCAAAGAGGTCTTTCTGGTATTGTGCTTCCTTCCTCACGGTGGGAAGTACAAGACTAAACATTTGTCTTTTACTTCATATGGAATATCCTGACAGACCAACCACCTGGACTCCTAAATATTTGACAGATGTATCAAACTAGAAACTTCATAGACTTTACCTCCCAGTGTTAGGAGTACATACATGTTAACAAGACTTCCAATGTGTTGGTCATCTATGTGTGAGCAATGTGCTTTTGCTCATCTGGACTAATTAGGATAATGTTCTCATAGATGCTGAAAGATGTGAAGAAAATCAGGTTTATTCATGCTATATTATGTTATTGGGCAGGGGAACAAAGATAGTCCTTAGAGAGGGGTCAAGTATCTGTAGTGACTTCCATGTCAATTTGTACTGGTTCTAATCCTGTATTCTTTAGGAGGTAGAAAGCAATGCATTTCTCAAATCAGTGGCAGCATCAGTGTACCAGAGACTATGTTAACCTGCCGGTATTGCAGTCCCAATTAAAGCTGTGAGTTAATTGAGTTTGAGGTCATCTACTGCTATTCTCTACTATCCACTTTTGTACAGGGTCACACTTATGAAGGTGGGAGGGGGCAGTTTCAGAGACTCACACTTGTTTTTTCCCATTATGATGATTCTTAGTTCACACACTGAGAACCTAACGTAGAGTTTTACTAAATACCATACATCTATTCCAATTATATATTCAGAGACCAGGGAGATAACCACTAGGTAGATCCACCAACCCACACCCATTTAATTATCTAGCCTCCATATGGCCCCAATCACAAAGGAAGCCATGAGAATGCTTTGAGTTTCTGGGAGTCCATGTCAAGTTTAACTGTGTTTCCAACAATCCTCACAATACCAATCATAAATGTACAGTTGTGAAAGCAAATGACCATAGTTTTTTGGGGGAAGGACTGAGACAGTCACCACCATGTATGGTAACCATGGTGTTGCAGAGTCCTTTCTCCTCAGAATCAAGCCTATCCAATAGTCAATGAGCTCTAGTCTTATCTGACTCAGGTCTAGAAGCTGTAAGGAACAGTGACTTCACTGAAGCAAGTTCTAGTAACCTCTTGATTGCCTATCCTTTATTTATTTTGAGGGTATAAATTGAGCGGTACTCTTTTTGGCTGCTCATCTATCTTTGCTATTGTTTTGACTAATATTCTATTAAGTTGCTGACGCACTGCATCTTCTTGACTTCAGCAAGGAGATTTATATATATATAAACTATATATTTATACATACATAAAACTTATACAGGTATATTTTAAACTTGTTTTTTTTTCTACGGGGACTCTGATGAAAGCTCATGGCTAGGTGTTGACAAAACTTTTCTCTTTAATCTTATGGAAACTGTGTATAAAATGATTTACTTCCAGCTGCTATGTGCTCACCAATCTAGACTCATGCTTAGCACTGACCTTATATGATTATTTTTCTTAGTCCATCCTGTCAATTCTTACTACATTCTACAATCCAGTCTTCTATGATCAATGGAAATAATGAGTTGTTATCTATATACGTTGGAGACAATGTTGGTCATGTTTCCATTGCCTTGGAAGGATAGAAAATTTTAGTCACTTAAGCTATACTGTGTAAAGATAGCTCCACTTTGCATCTGCATTATATCAAAATTATTTTGTAGATAATATTCTCACAAACACTTTAAGTCACCAAGTATCTTGTTATCCCTTATAGTGTGTTTTGTAAGTTCATTAAATTACTTGACATCCATATATTTAGTTGCAATGTCTCTCAGACAATTCCATGATCCAAAAATGGACCATATTCCTGAACTATTCCCAACCACAACTATTAACCTATAAAAATTAATGAAGTATTCTATAAGCCCTCTGAAAATACTTCTTATAATTATATATAAATACATATGCATACACCTACATATGTACATACCCACGTATATATACATATAATATTTTACATATGTTTATATTTATTGTTTTCTACTAGAAAGTTTAATCCTGTCTTGTCTTACAAAAACTCTAGAAGCTTGATCTGGATCTTAAAACATTTAGATTATTCCTATTAGTAATCTTAATCACAAATTATTTGATCCTAAAAAGAAATTTACAAGGTGCTTTAATCTGACAGTTTAGCATTGGAAGATACTGAGAAAGTAGAGACAAAAACCATTTCACCAACCAAAAGAGACTTTTTGTTTGATCTAATTCATCATGGGTATTCAAGAGGAAAATGAATAAAAGCATTTTATTACATAAATTGGAATTACTTAAATTAGAAACTCCTCAAATACATTCCAACACAGATGGTAAGGCAGTTACCAATATTGTCCCACTAATTTCCACAGAATTTTCATTTACTTACAAATGCCTTTAATAAAAGCAACTGAAATTAAATCTGTAGTAATAATCTCTAGACCCCATATATTATAGTTGCACATTTCCTATGAGAACTTGATTAATTACCTATACTTCCTTTAAATTTCAAATTCTTTCTTTGTACTGGTTTCTTCACTTAACCTCTATTCTACCTCTTTGAAAAACCGCCAAATTCCCCACCTTTTCACAGCAAACCTAGAACTAATTATATGCAGCATTTATTTCCTTTCATTTATTCACTGTTCAACCCTTGCAAATGTGGTTTTTATACCAGTACTAAAAGAGAAGCTTCATTATGACAACTCTGTAGTTTACCCATCTAAATATCATAGTTAGACTTCAAGTTTATATAGCTCACAAAGTGCTTTCCCAAACAAACCAACCCCTGCAACTATTCCTTCCCAATATTTTTCACTTAAAAAAAATAATGGTAGCATCAACATCTCCCAAATGTTTAGGTTCAACTATTAGATCCATCTTTGATTTATCCTCTTCTCCTTTTTCACTCTCATTATCAGTGTCATGATTATTCCTTATTCTAGATAATTTCAACAATCCTGTGTATTCACTTCCTATTACTATTGTAACAAGTTGCCACAAAACTGCAGGTATTTCTTACCTTACAGTTTGGAGGTTAGAAGTATGAAATGGATCCCCCTGGGTTAAAACAAGGTGTTGGCAGGACCACATACGTTTTTGGAGACTCTAAGGGAGACTCAGCATTCTTGTTTTTTTCCAGCTTTTAGAGACTGCCAACATTACTTGGCTCAGTCACACATTTAATCTTCAAAGCCAACAATGGAACGCTTCTCATACTGCAGCGCTTTCTTTTGCACCCTCTCTCCCATTTTTTTTTTCCCTCTCTCCCATTTTTAAAGGACTTCGTGATTACATTGAAACCACCTGGATAATCCAGCATGCTGCTTCTATTTTAAGATCAGTTGATTAACAATCTTAATTCCATCTGCTACTTTAATTTCCTTTGCCATGCAAACTAATAACCCACAGGTTCTGGGGATTAGGATGTGGAGGTTCTATTATTCTACCTACCACATCCTGCAATAAACATTGACATATACTCTAATTAATAGACTGAAAACAACTATTTTCTAAACATTTGCTGTAGCGAATGTATTAGCGCTCTGCCCAGATTCCCTTTACTGGTTATACATCCTAATCTAGGAGTGGGGGCAGCCTACAACCAATAACTGGCCAAAGGACTCATAGTAGAGGACAGACTGTTGCAACTCGTGCTCTCAGCTGCTCATAGAGCTGCGCTGACGCTAGTCTCATTTTCTGCATTAACTGCATCCTCCCTTAGCTTTTTCTTAAGTCTCATCCTCATTCCTTCACTTCTAAATTCCTATGCCCTCTCCCAAGAAATCACTAGAATAGAAATCCCAGAATCTCAAGTCGTGGTCTTAAAGTAGCCTTCCTAAGACATTTACTAATGCTGAGATGATTGAACATTTTTGTGACAGATATGACTGGTGAAGTGTTCATTTAAGATTAAGGCTTAAGTATTACTTGGCCATCTGTGTTTCTCCTTCAGCAAATTACTTAGCTCCTTTGATCAACCGATTTATTAAAGTTTTCCTTATTAACTAGTAACATATTTATGTTAAAGATACATGTTTTTTAGTAATAAAGAACTGCAAAAATATTGAATTCCCACTTGCTTTTTCATTTATGAATAACTTTTCAATGTTTACTTAGGTGACAGTCTTTTAACAAAAGTAATTAAAAGTAAGAATAAGACTGCATTGTATTATTTTAGCTAATGGTCATCTGTCTTAGTGATTTTTTTGGTAAATTTATTGTAGGAATATTTTTTGTATTCTTAAGGATATACATTATATAATCTGTGAAACAATTTTATTTTTATTTTTCCAATCTTAATGTGTTTGTTTAGTTTTCTTGCCTAATTGCCCTGGATAGAACTTGCTGTACAATGATGAGTATAAATGGCAAGAGTGGATGTCCTTAACTTGTTCCTGATCTTAGAGTAAAAGCATTCATTGTTTCTAACTTAAATATGACATTAACTGTAGGTTTTTTATTTATGCCCTTTATCAGGTTGAGAAAGTTACCTACTATTCATTGTTTTGTTTTGTTTTTATTATAAAAGAGTGTCAGATTTTGTCAAATACTTTTTCTGTATCTTTTGAAATGATCATATGATTTTGTCTTTCATTCTATAGATGTAGTGTATTACATGAATTTACTTTGAATGTTAATCCAACTCTCATTTTCTGGGATATATTTCACTTGGTCATGGTATAGTGCTTGTTTTTTATTGTTGTTGTTGATGGGTTTGATTTGCTAGTATCTTGTCCATAAATTTTGTATCTATATTCATAAAAACAAATTAAATAGTAGTTTTATTTTCTTGTGACATCTTTGTCTGGTTTTGATATCAAGGTATCATGGCATTAGTTAGAAAATGTTCTCTCTTATCCTTTTAGAAGACCCTGTGAAAAATTGGTATGGTTTATTTTTTCTAACTATTTAGTAGGCTACACCAGTAAAGCTTTCTGAGCATTAGTTTGTGGAAAAAAATATTTTTTAAATAACTAATTTAATTGCTTTACTTACTATTGGCCTATTGACATTTTATATTTATCCCAGAGTTGTTTTTGGTAGCTGATATCTTTCTAAGAATTTGTCTTTCAATAGTTTTACTATGATGTATCTGTGTGTGAATATATTTTTGTTTATACTATTTGGACTTAGTTGAACTTTAGGATATATGGATCAATATTTATCATCAAATTTGTGAAGTATTCAGGTACTGTTTTTTCAAGAATTTTTTATCCTTCTTTACCTCTTCTGTTATTCATGTTATATGTTTTATTTTATTTTTTTAATGTTTTTTTAAATTTTATTCTTGAGAGAGAGAGAAAGAGTGCGAGTGGGGGAGAGGCAGAGAGAGAGGGAGACACAGGATCCAAAGCAGGTTCCAGGCTCTGAGCTGTCCACATAGAGCCTGATGTGGGGCTCAAACTCATGGAATGTGAGATCATTACCTGAGCCAAAGTCGGACACTCAAACAGCTAAGCCACCCAGGGTCCCCTCATATTACATGTATTTTAAATTAGTTAATATTTTGCATACTTCTCTGCGAATCTGTTCATTTTTCTTTATTCTTACACTCGTTCTTTGGATTGCATAATTTCTATTGATCAGTCTTCACATTGCTGATTTTTTCTTCTGCTACTTCATATCTACTGTTGAGATCCTCTCATGAATTTTCATTGAGTTATTGTACTTTTAACTTGAGTTTTCACTTGGTTATTTTAACTTAAAAAAATATTTATGTATTTATTTTGAGAGAGAGATAGAGAGCACAAGTGGGGTAGGGGCAGAGAGAGAGAGGGAGACAGAGAATCCGAAGCAGGTTCCAGGCTCTGAGCAGTCAGCACAGAGCCCCAGGTGGGGGTCGTACCCATGAACAATGAGATCATGACGTGTATCGAAGTTGGACCTTAACTGACTGAGCCACCCAAGTGCCCCAAGTTTTCACTTGGTTATTTTAAAAAAATGTGGATCTCTTTAAAGAGGAGTTAAGATGGTGGTGAAGTAGAGAAACCTGGGCTTTCCTAGTACTTCAAACACAGTTGTATTGAGGTCAGATCACTTGGAAATCAATTTGCAGACTGGCAGAAAGATCTCCACAGTTGGAGGGAGATAGTGGCAGATATAAGGTGCATGAGACTGAATTGGGGGACAGAAAAAAAAATGGCAGTCCTGTGAAGGGGTGAGTACCCTTTCTGTAGAGAGACAAAAGGAAAGAAAGACAGAGGGATTGACAGAGTGTAGCATCAGTTTGCACAAAAGGAAAACCTGTCTGGACCACAGACTGGGAGTGTTGCAAGTTTTTTGTTTTTCTTTTTCTTTTCTTTTTAATTTTTTTTAACATAATATTTTTTTGAGAGACAGACAGAGCATGAGCAGGAGTGGGGAAGAGAGAGAGGGAAACACAGAATCCCAAACAAGCTTCAGGCTCTGACCTGTCACCACAGAGTCTGATGTGGGGCATTAACCCACAAATGCAAGATCATGACCTGAACCAAAGTCAGATGCTCAACTGACTGAGCCACCCAGGTGCACCTGTTTTTGTTTGTTTGTTTGTTTGTTTGTTTGTTTGTTTGTTTCAAACAGCATTCAGGGCTCACACTCTGAGGTTTTGGGGGGGGTGTGACTTTCTCTGGAGCAGAGCTGTGGCATGTGCTCCTGGGGAGGAAGGAGCTGGTCTGGAGTGCATAGCATGGTGTAGAGACCCCAGGGCACATTGGGAGAAATCATTCTCCTTCCTGAAGTAGTTTTAGAAGAGGGTATTTTCCTTGCCTCCCCAAGGACAAAACACCATGCAGACACCAGCAAAAGGACTTTCATCAGCAGGGGACAGGGCACACCCAGAGGGAATATAGCCTTTTCTGCTTTTAACAGTGCTACACCATTGATTCCCCGCACTGAGCAGGCATGGAACTGTTTTTCAGGAACAAAGGACTTCAGACACAGTGTGGAGAGGCTCTACTCCAGAGAATGGGGATGAGTGTGCAAGGTGCTGGGTCCTTTAGGACTTCGAGTGTTGAGTCCCAGCCTGGTGCCAAATTAAAAAAATTCAAGAGAGTTGTGCCACAGGGCAAGCCAATTGTCCTCGCTATTCTGTGAACAGCAGAGGGTCTGAGATCCTCTGTCCTGGGACAAGAGATTGGGGTTGTGCCATTTTCCCCCAACACCAAGACAGTGAGATTTTAGAGAGCAACACAGTTGTTTCCCAGTGAAGGCAGGACCTGTTCACACCAAACCCTGCCCACCATGTGCCTGGCAACTGCTTATTTACCGGGGCAAGACTGACTCTGACCCAAAGAGGCAGGCTTCTCCTCCCAGAAGACCAGGACAGCCAGCCTCCTCATGCACCAAGTACACTAAAAATTGAATGCCTCAAAATGACACCTATAGCTCTGGTGGAACTGGACCAGGCTTACCTTTTTGGTTTTTGTTGTTGTTGTTGTTGTTTTCTGTCTTTTGGAATCAGACTCATAGTTCAGTTTGTTTTAATTTCCTTTTCTTTCTCTAGGATCAGGCTTCTTTATTTTTTTGTTTTTTCTTTCTTTTTTCTTTTCTTCTTTTTTTTTTCCTTTTTCTTTGTAATCAGCCTTACAGTTTTTTGATTGACTGTTTAGGTTTCTTTGTTCCCTTTCCTTTTATCTTTATTTGGAATCAGGTTTTTGTTCTTCCTTTTTCCCATGCTTGTTTTAACAACAACAACAACAACAACAAAATTGAAGTACACCTAATTAAAGTTCCAGGCACTTGCTAGCACACTCCACTGCAAGCAAGGAGGAGATCTGCAGAAGACTGACCAGTGGGAAAGAGCATCCAAAAGACAACATCAGAGTGCACACAGCATACACCAGAAACACTTTCTGAAGTACAAAGCTCTGGACAGTGCATGACTCCTTCTTAATAGAGTAGTAGTTTCAGGTGCAGGAAACATAACAAGCTTTTAAAATACATTAAAGACAGAAACTTAGCCAAAATGACAAGTTGGAGGAATTCTCCCCAAAGGAAAGTCAAGGAGAAATTACAGCCAGGGACTTGCTCAAACCAGATATAAACAATATATTTGAACAAATATTTAGAAAAATTCTCATAAGACTAGTAACTGGGCTTGAAAAAAAAGCTTAGAAGACACTAGAGAAACTCTATCTGCAGAGACCAAAGACCTAAAAATTAGGCTGAAATTAAAAAATGCCCTGAGATGCAAAACTGACTGGATACGGTCACAATGAGGATTAAAAAGGTAATAGTAGATAAAATTGTGGAAGATAATGAAGCTAAAAAGAAGAGTAAAAGAAAACTATTAAATCATGAGGGGAGACTTAGAGAACTTAGTGATTCCATAAAATGAAAGAACATCCATATCAAAGGAATCCCAGAAGAAGTAAAGTGGGAAAAGGGGGCAGAAGGTTTATTTGAACAAATTATAGCTGAGAACTTGCCTAATCTTGAGAAGGAAACATGCACTCAAGTCCAAAGGGCACAGAGAACTGCTCTCAAAATCTATAAACATAGGTGAACACAACATATCATAGTGAAACTGAAAAGTCAGAGTAGCCATACTTAGACAAACTAGATCAAAGACTGTAACAAGAGGTGAAGATGGGCATTGTATCATAATTAAGGGGTCTATGCATCAGGAAGATCTAATAATTATAAATATTTATGCCCCCAACCTTAAGGAAACCAAATATATAAATCATTTAGTAACAAACATACAAAACTCATTAACAATAATACTATAATAATAGAGGTCTTTAATAATCCACTAACAGTAATGGGCAGGTCATCTAAGCAGAAGATCAACAAGGCTTTGGATGATGCACTGGACTGGTTGGGCTTTTTAAAAAAATATTTATTCATTTTTGAGAGACAGAGAGAGAAAGAAAGAGAGCACACGACAGGGGAAGGCCAGACAGAAAGGGAGACAGAGGATCTGAAGTGTGCTCTGTGCTGACAGCCAAGAGCCCAATGTGGGGTTTGATCTCATGAACTGTGAGATGATGACCTAAGCTGAAGTTGGATGCTTAACAGACTGAGAAACCCAGGCACCACTGGACTGGTTGGACTTAACAGATATATTCAGAACATTTCATCCTAAAACAGCAGAATACACATTCTTCTTGAGTGTACATGGAATATTCTCCAGAATAGATCACATATTCAGCCCTCAACACGTACAAAAACATTGAGATCAAAAATCAGCCCTCAACAGGTACAAAAACACTGAGATCATACCATGCATAGTTTCAGATCACAACACTATGAAACTTGAAATTAACCATATTAAAAATTTGGAAAGCCCTCAGCTACATGGAGGTTAAAGACATCCTACTAAATTTTGAATGGGCTAACAAGGAAATTAAAGAAGAAATAAAAAAAAATACATGGAAGCCAATAAAATGAAAACATTACAGTGTAAACCCTTTGGGGTCAGCAAAGACAGTGCTAAGAGGAAAGCATATTGCAGAACTACCTTAAGAAGCAAGAAAGTTACTAATAAACAATCTAACCTTACACCTAAAAATAAAGCCTAAAGCCAGCAGAAGAAGGGAAACAATGAAGATTAGAGCAGAAATAAATGATAGAGAAACAAATAAGCAAACAAAAAAGAGTAGAACAGATCAATGAAACTAAGAGCTGGTTCTTTGAAAGAATAAACAAAATTGATAAAGTCTCTAGCCAGGCTTATCAAAAAGAAAAGAGAAAGAACGCAAATAGATCAAATTGCAAGTGAAAGAGGAGAGATCAAACCAACACCACTGAAATATAAACAATTACAAGAGAATATTATGAGGGGCGCCTGGGTGGCTCAGTCGGTTGGGCGTCCGACTTCGGCTCAGGTCACGATCTCGCGGTCCATGAGTTCGAGCCCCACGTCGGGCTCTGGGCTGACAGCTCAGAGCCTGGAGCCTGTTTCAGATTCTGTGTCTCCCTCTCTCTCTCTGCCCCTCCCCCGTTCATGCTCTGTCTCTCTCTGTCTCAAAAATAAATAAACGTTAAAAAAATTTAAAAAAAAAAGAATATTATGAAAAATTATATGCCAACAAACTGGGCAATCTGGAAGAAATAGACAAATTCCTAGAAAATCACACACTAAGAAAACTGAAACAGGTAAAAATAGAAAATTTGAACTGGACCATAACCAGCAAAGAAATTGCATCAGCTATTAAAAATCTACCAACAAATAAGAGTCCTGGCCCATATGGCTTCCCAGGGAAATTCTACCAGATATTTAAAGGTGTAAATACTTATTCTTCTCAAGCTATTCCAAAAAAATAAAAATGCAAGGAAAGCTTACAAACTTATTCTATAAAGCCAGGGTTACCTTGATTCCAAAACGAGACAAAGACCCACTACAAAGAAGAACTACAGGACAATATCCTTGATGAAACTAGATGCAGAAATTCTCAAAAACATAGCTGCAAATCGAATCCAAAATTACATTAAAAGAATTATTCAACAGACCAATTTCCCTGATGAACATGGATGCAAAAATTCTCAACAAGATACTAGCCAACGAGTACTTGAAGAAATAATAGCTGAGAACTTCCTGGATCTGGGGAAGGAAAAAGACATTGAAATCCAAGAGGCACAGAGAACTCCCTTCAGACGTAACTTGAATCAATCTTCTGCACAACATATCATGTGAAACTGGCAAAATACAAGAATAAAGAGAAAATTCTGAAAGCAGCTAGAGATAAACGTGCTCTAACAATAAAGGGAGACCTATAAGACTCGTGACTGATCTCTCTACTGAAACTTGGCAGGCCAGAAAGGAATGGCAGGAGATCTTTAATGGGATGAACAGAAAAAATATGCAGCCGAGAATCCTTTATCCAGCAAGTCTGTCATTCAGAATAGAAGGAGAGATAAAGGTCTTCCCAAACAAAAACTGAAGGAACTCATCACCACTAAACCAGCCCTACGAGAGATCCTAAGGGGGATCCTGTGAGACAAAGTACCAGAGACATCGCTACAAGCATGGAACCTACGGACATCACAATGACTCTAAACCCATATCTTTCTATAATAACACTGAATGTAAATGGACTAAATGCACCAACCAAAAGACATAGGGTATCAGAATGGATACAAAAACAAGACCCATCTATTTGCTGTCTACAAGAGACTCATTTTAGACCTGAGGACACCTTCAGATTGAGAGTGAGGGGATGGAGAACTATTTATCATGCCACCGGAAGTAAAAAGAAAGCTGGGGTAGCCATACTTATATCAGACAAACTAGAGTTTAAATTAAAGGCTGTAACAAGATATGAAGAAGGGCATTATATAATAATCATAGGTTCTATCCATCAGGAAGAGCTAACAATTATAAATGTCTATGTGCCAAATACAGGAGCCCCCAAATATATAAAACAATTACTCAAAAACATAAGCAACCTTATTGATAAGAATGTGGTAATTGCAGGGGACTTTAACACCCCACTTACAGAAATGGATAGATCATCTAGACACATGGTCAATAAAGAAACAAGGGCCTTGAATGATACATTGGATCAGATGGACTTGACAGATATATTTAGAACTCTGCATCCCAAAGCAACAGAATATACTTTCTTCTCGAGTGCACATGGAACATTCTCTAAGATAGGTCACATACTGGGTCACAAAACAGCCCTTCATAAGTATACAAGAATTAAAATCATACCATGCATACTGTCAGACCACAATGCTATGAAGCTTGAAATCAACCACAGGAAAAAGTCTGGAAAACCTCCAAAAGCATGGAGGTTAAAGACACCCTACTAAAGAATGAATGGGTCAACCAGGCAATTAGATAAGAAATTAAAAAATATATGGAAACAAATGAAAATGAAAATACAACAATCCAAATGCTTTGGGATGCAGCGAAGGCAGTCCTGAGAGGAAAATACATTGCAATCCAGGCCTATCTCAAGAAACAAGAAAAATCCCAAATACAAAATCTAACAGCACACCTAAAGGAAATAGAAGAAGAACAGCAAAGACAGCCTAAATCCAGCAGAAGAGAAATAATAAAGATCGGAGCAGAAATAAACAATATAGAATCTAAAAAAACTGTAGAGCAGATCAATGAAACCAAGAGTTGGTTTTTTGAAAAAATAAACAAAATTGATAAACCTCTAGCCAGGCTTCTCAAAAAAGAAAAGGGAGATGACCCAAATAGATAAAATCATGAATGAAAATGGATTTATTACAACCAATCCCTCAGAGATACAAGCAATTATCAGGGAATACTATGAAAAATTATATGCCAACAAATTGGACAACCTGGAAGAAATGGACAAATTCCTAAACACCCACACGCTTCCAAAACTCAATCAGGAGGAAATAGAAAGCTTGAACAGACCCATAACCAGCGAAGAAATTGAATCAGTCATCAAAAATTTCCCAACAAATAAGAGTCCAGGACCAGATGGCTTCCCAGGGGAGTTCTACGAGACGTTTAAAGCAGAGATAATACCTATCCTTCTCAAGCTATTCCAAAAAATAGAAAGGGAAGGAAAACTTCCAGACTCATTCTATGAAGCCAGTATGACTTTGATTCCTAAACCAGACAGAGACCCAGTAAAAAAAGAGAACTACAGGCCAATATCCCTGATGAATATCGATGCAAAAATTCTCAATAAAATACTAGCAAATCGAATTCAACAGCACATAAAAGGAATTATTCACCATGATCAAGTGTTATTCATTCCTGGGATGCAGGGCTGGTTTGACCTTCACAAATCAATCAACGTGATACATCACATTAATAAAAGAAAAGATAAGAACCATGTGATCCTGTCAATTGATGCAGAAAAGGCCTTTGACAAAATTCAGCATCCTTTCTTAAAAAAAAACCCTTGAGAAAGTCGGGATAGAAGGAACATACTTAAAGATCATAAAAGCCATTTATGAAAAGCCCATAGCTAACATCATCTTCAATGGGGAAAAACTGAGAGCTTTTTCCCTGAGATCAGGAACACGACAGGGATGCCCACTCTCACCGCTGTTGTTTAACATAGTGCTGGAAGTTCTAGCATCAGCAATCAGACAACAAAAGGAAATCAAAGGCATCAAAATTGGCAAAGATGAAGTCAAGCTTTCACTTTTTGCAGATGACATGATACTATACGTGGAAAATCTGATAGACTCCACCAAAAGTCTGCTAGAACTGATACAAGAATTCAGCAAAGTTGCAAGGTACAAAATCAATGTACAGAAATCAGTTGCATTCTTATACACTAACAATGAAGCAACAGAAAGACAAATAAAGAAACTGATCCCATTCACAATTGCACCAAAAGCATAAAATACCTAGGAATAAATCTAACCAAATATGTAAAAGATCTGTATGCTGAAAACTATAGAAAGCTTATGAAGGTAATTGAAGAAGATATAAAGAAATGGAAAAACATTCCGTGGTCATGGATTGGAGGAATAAATATTGTCAAAATGTCAATACTACCCAAAGCTATCTACACATTCAATGCAATCCCCAATCAAAATTGCACCAGCACTCTTCTCGAAGCTAGAACAAGCAATCCTAAAATTCATATGGAACCACAAAAGGCCCCGAATAGCCAAAGTAATTTTGAAGAAGAAGACCAAAGCAGGAGGCATCACAATCCCAGACTTTAGCCTCTACTACAAAGCTGTCATCATCAAGACAGCATGGTATTGGCACAAAAACAGACACATAGATTAATGGAATAGAATAGAAACCCAAGAATGAGACCCACAAAAGTATGGCCAACTAATCTTTGACAAAGCAGGAAAAAATATCCAATGGAAAAAAGACAGTCTCTTTAACAAATGGTGCTGGGAGTACTGGACAGCAACATGCAGAAGGTTGAAACTAGACCGCTTTCTCAACCATTCACAAAAATAAACTCAAAATGGATAAAGGACCTCAATGTGAGACAGGAAACCATCAAAACCCTAGAGGAGAAAGCAGGAAAAGACCTCTCTGACCTCAGCCGTAGCAATCTCTTACTCGACACATTCCCAAAGGCAAGGGAATTAAAAGCAAAAATGAATTATTGGAACCTTATGAAGATAAAAAGATTCTGCACAGCAAAGGAAACAACCAACAAAACTCAAAGGCAACCGACGGAATGGGAAAAGATATTTGCAAATGACATATCAGACAAAGGGCTAGTATCCAAAATGTATAAAAAGCTCACCAAACTCCACACCCAAAAAACAAATAACCCAGTGAAGAAGTGGGCAGAAAACATGAATAGACACTACTCTAAAGAAGACATCCGGATGGCCAACAGGCACATGAAAAGATGCTCAACGTTGCTCCTTATCAGGGAAATACAAATCAACACCACACTCAGGTATCACCTCACGCCAGTCAGAGTGGCCAAAATGAACAAATCAGGAGACTATAGATGCTGGAGAGGATGTGGAGAAACGGGAACCCTCTTGCACTGTTGGTGGGAATACAAATTGGTGCTGCCACTCTGGAAAACAGTGTGGAGGTTCCTCAGAAAATTAAAAATAGACCTACGCCCTACCTATGACCCAGCAATAGCACTGCTAGGAATTTACCCAAGGGATACAGGAGTACTGATGCATAGGGGCACTTGTACCCCAATGTTTATAGAAGCACTCTCAACAATAGCCAAATTATGGAAAGAGCCTAAATGTCCATCAACTGATGAATGGATAAAGAAATTGTGGTTTATATACACTATGGAATACTACGTGGCAATGAGAAAAAATGAAATATGGCCTTTTGTAGCAACGTGGATGGAACTGGAGAGTGTGATGCTGAGTGAAATAAGCCATACAGAGAAAGACAGATACCATATGGTTTCACTCTTATGTGGATCCTGAGAAACTTAACAGGAACCCATGGGGGGAGGGGAAGGAAAAAAAAAAAGAGGTTAGAGTGGGAGAGAGCCAAAGCATAAGAGACTGTTGAGAACTGAGAGCAAACTGAGCGTTGATGGGGGGTGGGAGGGAGGAGAGGGTGGGTGATGGGTATTGAGGAGGGCACCTTTTGGGATGAGCACTGGGTGTTGTATGGAAACTAATTTGACAAATTTCATATATAAATAAAAAAAATAAATAAAAAAAAATCAACCGACGTCATACATTACATTAATAAAAGGATAAGAACCATATGATCCTCTCAATAGATACAGGAAAAAAAAAAACACTTGACAAAATACAACAGCCTTTCGTGACAAAACCTTTTAAGAAAGTAAGGGTAGAAGGAGCATATCTCAATATTATAAAGGCCATATAAAAAAGGCCCACAGCTAATATCACCCTCAATGGGGAAAATCTGAGAGCTTTCCCCTTAGAGTCAGAATTGCAACAGGGGTGTCCACTCCCACCACTGTCGTTCAGCATAGTACTGGATGTTTTAGCCCCAGCAATAAGACAACAAAAAGAAATAAAAGGCATGCAAACTGGCCAGGAAGAAGTGAAACATTCAATCTACACAGATGACATAATACTCTATGTGGAAAACCCAAAAAACTACACCAAAAAAGAATGACCTTTGTATACACCAATAATGAAGCAGCAGAAAGAGAAATCAAGGAATCAACCCCATTTACAATTGCACCACAAAGCACACAATAACTAGGAATAAACTTAACCAAAGAGGTAAAAGATCTATATGCTGAAAACTATAGAAAGCTTAGGAAAGAAATTGAAGAAGACAAAAAGAAATGGAAAAACATTCCATGCTCATGGACTGGAAGAACAAAAATTGTTAAAATGTCAATACCACCCCAAGCAATCGACACATTCAATGCAATCCCTATCAAAATAACACTAGCATTCTTCAAAGAGCTAGAACAAACAATTCTAAAATTTGTATGGAATGAGAAAGGATCCCGAATAGCCAAGATAATGTTAAAAAAGAAAACCAAAGCTGGAGGCATCACAATTCCAGACTTCAAGGTTTATTACAAAGTTGTAATCATCAAGACAGTATGGTACTGGCACAAAAATAGACCCTCAGATCAATGGAACAGAGAACCCAGAAATGGACCCACAAATGTATGTCCAAGTAATCTTTGACTAAGCAGAATATCCAATGGAAAAAAGACAGTCTCTTCAGCAAATGGTGTTGAGAAAACTGGACAGCCACATGCAGAAAAATGAACCTGGACAACTTCCTTACACCATACACAAAAATAAACTCAAAATGGATGAAAGACCTAAATGTAAGACAGGAAGCCATCAAAATCCTAGAGGAGAAAGCAGGCAGCAATCTCTTTGATCTCAGCCACAACTTCTTACTTGACATGTCTCTGAAGACAAGGGAAATAAAAGCAATAAAATGAACTATTGGGACCTCATTAAGATGAAAACCTTCTGCACAGGGAAGGGAACAATAAACAGAACTAAAAGGCAACCAATGGAATGGGAGAAGATATTTGCACATGACATATCAGATAAAAGGTTAGTATCCAAAATCTATAAAGAATTTATCAAACTCAACACCCCCCCCACAAAAAAAAAATCACATGAAGATATGGGTAAAAGACACAAATAGACAATTTTCCAAAGAAGATGTCCAGATGGCTAAGAGACACATAAAAAGATGCTCAACATCACTCATCATCGGGGAAATACAAATCAACACCGAGATACCACCTCACACTTCTGAGAATGGCTAAAATTAACAACGCAGGAAACAACCAATGTTGGTGAGGATGTGGAGAAAGGGGAACACTTTAGCTCTGTTGGTGGAAATGCTAATTGGTGCAGCCACTCTGGAAAACAGTATGGAGGTTCCAAAAAAATTAAACATAGAACTACCCTATTACCCAGTAACTGCACTAGTAGGTATTTATCCAAAGGATACAGAAATGCTGATTTGAAAAGGCACATCGACCCCAATGTTTATAGTAGTGCTATCAACAATAGCCAAATTATGGAAAGAGCCTAAATATCCATTGGCTGACAAATGGAAAAAGAAGATGTGGGATGTATATACAATGGAATATTACTCAGCAATCAAAAAGAATAAAATCTTGCCATTTGCAATGACATAGATGGAACTAGAGTGTATTATGCTAAACAAAATAAGTCAGTCATAGAAAGACAAATATCATATGATTGCATCCATATGTGGAATTTAAGAAACAAAACAAATGAACATATGGGTAGGGAAGGAAAAATAAGATAAAAGCAGAGGGAGGTACACCATAAGAGACTCTTAAATACAGAATAAACTGAGGGTCACTGGAGGAGTTGTTGGAGGGAGGATGGGCTAAATGGGTGATGGGCATTAGGGAGAGCACTTGGGATGAGCACTGGGTGTTATATGTAAGTGATGAATCACTGGGTTCTACTCCTGAAACCAATTTTACATGGTATGTTAAATAACTTACATTTAAATACAATTAAACATGTATATCTCTGTATTAATAGTTTGTATTTGATGGTTGATTACCATCATATATTTATTTACTTCTTTAAGCATAAGGTCTTTTAATTCTTTGAACATATATATGGCTGCTTTGAAGACTTTTTGTTAAAGCTGATATCTGAGCCCTCTCACAGCCAGTTTCTGTTATATGCTTCTTTCCCTACTATGGGTCACACTTTTCTATTTCTTTTCATGTCTAGTAATTTCATATCAAAACTGGAAATTTCAGATAATATATTGAAGCCATTCTGGATGCTAAATCCCCATACCCCACATTGGGCTGTTGCTTTCCCATTTATCTGTTTAGTGACTTAGTTGGACACTTTTAGTAAAATCTATTTCATCCACAATATGAATCTTGCCCCTTTCCGATAAATGCCTTTGACTGAGAGCTAGGGGATGAGAAGCCCCATTTTTTTGGCCACACCTGCCCAGAGTCGAGCATCCGTCAGGATGAAGTTAGATGTATAGAGGGAGGAAGTGGGTTGTGGTTAATTACCAAAGACTATTGATGATCTTACTGATATTTAGTAGAATTTTTGAATAAATGCTACTTCATCTGTATAATTTTAGGACAATTTCTGGGAGCATAAATACATGTTTGGTTCTTACAGTAACTTTCACCAATTATATATGGTTGCTTCCCTCATAGGCAAGTCCATGATACTTTTCACACATCGTTCCAGAGGTGAATCTGTCCACAATCAGTCTTGCCTACTTTGCTTCCCTAATTTCAGCATTATGACCCTCAATATACCTTGAAATTATATCTTAGTCTACTAGTCAGGAAAAAATACCTATTATTCTTGAATCACTTACCCTACCAAGGATTTAAATTGCCTCAAAATGATATCAATTAAGATTCTATTTTGACCAATTACAAGTGGAAATTTAATCATCTTGAGATGAACGTTTTGTTGTAATTATCCTATTAAACCCTTTCACTGTGATTTCCAGATATTCTTAGTTTTAAACAGTTCCCTTTTCCTGAATCAGTACTTCTCATCCAAGGGTAATTTTGCCCCTTTGGATACAGTATCAATAACTGTAGACATTGTTGATCGTCATGAGTGGGTCAGGAAAAGAATGTGCTTCTGGCATCGCGTGAGTAGGGGCACAGGTGCTCCTCAATATGCTACAAGGCACAAGACAGCATTCTGCAAGAAAGAATTATGTGGGCAAATCTCAATAGTGCCAAATTTAAGAAACCCTGTGCTAATCCATTCATATGCCTTGTGCATGATAGTACTTTAGTCATATAACACTTTGATAGTATATATATTTCATCTTCCTCATAACCTTTATTAAATAGATTGTGTCTAACTTTGGATCCAGTAGAATTAACATAAAAATATAAGTTCTCTCCTGTAAGCAAATACAAAACAATTTAAAATAACATATAGAAAATTTAATGTAAAATTTTTCTCATATCTTCTTTGAAAAGAGGATAAAATTAAACCATTTACATATATAATAATGGAGTTATTATAATGTTACTGGAGTAAAATATTCTTTATCTGATGGAAGAACAGAGAGCCTTCTTTTCTCCTGTTAATTGCTTAGCTAAAGATTAAACAAAATTAACCCCCTTTTATTTAGTTTTCTAGCATTAAGTGATAAACTATCTTATGGTCACTTTCCTTTAAGCCTTGCAAAAGGTGCAGCGTTGACCTTCTACACCCATTTTAAGAAGCGAAAATGGTACACACACACACAAGTGGAAAGTTATTATTGTGTGTAATAACAAGAAATTCAAATGTAAACTAAACCGTTTCACCTTAATTACAGACTTATTTTTCCCTGGATTTAGAAACTCACTGAAGAGATTGTGTTATCATCATCACAAGGTTTTTTAATTCCACACTATGTGACCTCTGTAGATATTAGGAACTGAGAGAAATAGTTTTTTAGAAAAGTGAATCTTTGCCATTGAGTAGATATACAATGGTTAAGAGATTCAGCCTCATTTTTATATGCATTGGGTTTGGCTATGCTATTTTCATAGTAAATTAGCCTATTCTTTTGCCTGCCTTTCTGAAATTCATCACTCTTTGTTTTCAGAAATCAGCAGTGTGAGAGAACTTTTGCTTCTCTTGTATTGTAGTCATTTCCTTTAGTTTACCATGTAGAAGTAGGATTCTGAAATAAATTCATATTGCATAAAGAGTCGAACACCTACATCCTCAGTTCATGTTTGATGTCATCGTTCTCCCAAATTTAAGGGCTTATTTTGACATGAGAAATAAAGGTGTTGGAAGAATGATGGGCTAGGAGTCCGGAGAACTGGGTAGTACTTTCAGCTCTGCCTCTAACCAGCTGTGGGTCTCAGACAAATTGCACCATTTGAGACACGTAGTTCCCTTACTGTACGGTGAATGTTGTAAACTAGAGTAGTGCTTCTTGCAATTTAATGTTCCTTTGAATCACCTAGGGAATCTTGTTAAAATTCACATTTTCATTAAATAAGTCTGAAATGAGGCCCTAGATTTTGCATTTTTAACAACTTCCCAGGTGATGTTCTTGGCATCAGTACTGGCCCCATTATACCTTGTGAACCTATTCTGAAAATCAAAGGCAGATTAATATCAAAATACTGGTCTGCCAAGAGGACACATTGGCTCTCTTCATATGAATTTCTAATTCCAGGTTATTGATACACCATTTGGAATCACAGCATAGCATAATTTTGTGACAGCTTTTACCTTTGAGCTAACAATGTATTTAAGAATTGCTTGCCATGGTAAGTTCAAAAATGACCGTGCTCTATTGTAAATAAATTGTTAATCTGTAGGTCTGTGGTAATTCTACAAAATGATCTATAATTTATCACGAAGTCTTTTGTATGTTGTTTCAGGGGCACAATAATTAGATACAAAATATTCTTGCAAGACAATCATTAAGATTTCTTACAGTTTCACCTTGATGATGTGATAGTATGGATAAAGCAGAGTCATTTCTCTATAGAAGAGAAAGATTATCCAAACACAGGATTCTAGATTCTAGTTAATTTTATGTAAAGTCTCTTATAAAAAATTTTAATTCCTGATAGATTTTCAGTACTGAGCATATCCTCCACACTTTTATCTCTGGCCCATCTAAAATGACCACTAAAATTTTTGGAACTTGTCAGCAAATGATGTGTATGTGAGTGTATGTAATATAACACACCATATATACATTCCTTTTTTCAATAAATAATATTTTAATCCTTTTTTCCCAATAAATAATATAGATAGTGGAAGGCAAGAGTCTAAGGTGGTGCTACAGATTCCTACCTGCCACTGTACACACTCCATAAAATCCCCACACTTTAAATGTTGTAGATATGATGGTA
>NW_024412376.1:91897948-91966531 GCF_014898765.1 Herpailurus yagouaroundi | reverse complement strand
AAGATGCATGATTGCTAGGGGCACCTGGGTGGCTCAGTCAGTTAAGCGTCTGACTTCAGCTCAGGTCATGATCTCGTGGTTCGTGAGTTCGAGCCCTGTGTCAGGCTCTGTGCTGATAGCTCAGAGTCTGGAGCCTGTTTCTGGTTCTGTGTCTCCCTCTCCCTCTCTCTGCACCTCTCCCACTCATACTCTGTCTCTCTCTCTCTCTCTCAAAAATAAACATTAAAAAAAAAAAAGATGCATGATTGCTTAACTCTGAGTTTATTCAAAGGGAGATTGTCCTGGGTGAGTCAGACCTAAGCAGAGAACCCTTAAAAAGATCAGAAAGATTTGAAGTAAGAGAAGTTCTCCTGCTAACATTGAAGAAGAAAATAACCATGTTGTGAGCTGCCTGTAGTGGGTTCATGAGGCAAGGATTTTCTTATGGCTTCTAGGAGCCGAGAGCATTATGTTGTTGATAGGAAGAACCCTGGGTCATCAGTCCTACATATGCAAGACACTAAATTTTGTCAACAACTGGTAATTTTGAAAGAGGATCCCAAACCTCAGATTAGATTGTAACCCCACCCAACATTTTGATATTAGCCATATGAGACCCTGAGTAGATGACGCAAATAAGCCATGTCCAGATTCCTGCCCCACATAAACTGTGAGATAATAAATTGATATTATTTTAAGATATTAAGTTTATAGTATTTAAACATTTTTTCATGTTTATTTTTGAGAGAAAGAGACAAAGAAAAAGAATGAGAGAGGCAGGGGCAGAGAGAGAGGGAGACAGAGAATCTGAAGCCCGCTCCAGGCTCTGAGCTGTCAGCACAGAGCCTGATGTGGGGCTCAACCTTGTAAACTAAGAGATCATGACCTGAGCTGAAGCTGAATGCGGCGCTCAAACCCACAAGCTGTGAGATCCTGACCTGAGCAGAAGTCATCCACTTAACTGACTGAGCCACTCACTTGCCCCTATAGTATTTTTTTAGGAAAAAAATATATCCATTAGAGGGACAATGTTGTTGGGAGAGGGAATAGCAGTGCATGAGAAACGTCAACAATTTTTTGAAAGACTAAAATAATCCAAATAATTATAACTAAGGACCAAATAAAATGAATTCTGCATGCCAATAGAAGTAGGTAATGATTAAAAATAAAGAGCTTATTCAACCTCACAGAGTACTGGAACTTGTAATTGAAAGGCAAAAGAGGTGGAGTTAATCAGTACCAAAGAGGATGGATTTAAAGGTCCCACTTTCTCCCTTCACCATCACTACTGAAGAACTGAGATTTAATTTTTGGAGAAATTTAACCAGAGCATCCCTATACATAGACTACTGACCACCATATGGGGCGCCTGGGTGGCTCAGTTGGTTAAGCATCCGACTTCGGCTCAGGTCATGATCTGACAGTCCGTGAGCTCGAGCCCTGCGACAGGCTCTGTGCTGACAGCTCAGAGACTGGAGCCTGCTTCAGATTCTGTGTCTCCCTCTCTCTGACCCTCCCCCATTCATGCTCTTTCGCTGTCTCAAAAATAAATAAACATTAAAAAGAATATTGATAACTGTAGAAGGTGGGATGAATTTCAAGACTTAGAATTGGGATGGCAGAAACACTTCCTTCAGAGGTACACACAAAGCCAGAGATTGTAGGACTTTTTTTTTTTTTATAGAAACTGCTCAATTCCAAAGAAAGAAACTTGATGGACTGGGATTTGGGTGTCTTCCCCCAAAAAGGCAACTTTCTTATTTCTCTGTCAATGTAGCCATCTATCAATAGATGTGAAGTCAATAATAACCAGACATTGAAGCAATTTCAAGGGAAACAGGACCCCAAAATAAATAGTAAAAATAAAAAAAAGAACTCATAGTGAACTAGATTAGAAGACTGTAATGCCTTCAAAATTGTGAAAAAGAAAAGAATTTTAAACTAGAATTCTATAACCATATTAAACTTAAATTAAGTGTAAGGGAAGAATAAGAACATTTTCTGATACTCAAGTTTCAAACTACACTTCCAGTGCACCCTTTAATAAACTTCCTAGAGAATAAATTTCAAAAATAAAGAAGAAAATAAAATTTTACTGTCAGAATATTACAGTGAAGATTCGGGGAAAGTCTGTGATATACATATTGAAAGTTAAGGACACAAAAATATGGGAAAATTGTAAAATAAATAAGATATAATTGAAGTAAATTATTTGATTCAACAATTTACATAGTCAAAAAAGTGCAAATACTACGATATCTAATTTTATATGTCTATTTGTCTGCAATTCCCAAATAGCTGGTAAAACATTATTTCTGAGTGTGTCTTTAAGTATGTTCCAGAAGGGATTATCATTTGAATCAGTAGCCTGAGTAAAGATAGCTCTCACTCATTTAAGTGTGAATCATCCAATCTGTTGAGAACCTGAATAGAACAAAAAGGTGGAGGAAAGGGTGAATTTGCTCTCTGAGCTGGCACATCTGTCTTCTCCTGTCCTCAGATACCAGCACTACTGACTCTTAGGCCTTCAGACTTGACTGGACTTACACCATAAACTTCCCTGGTTCTTGAGCCTTCAGATTCAGACTGAATTATACCACTGGCTTTCCTAGCTTGCCAGTTGGCAGACAGATCTTGCAATTTCTCAGCTTCCATAATCTCTTGAACCAATTCTTATAATCTATCATCTATGTATCTATCTTCTATCTATCATCTATCTATCTATAAATCTTTTTTTTTTCTTTTTCTGTTTCTCTGAAGAACCTGGCTAATACAAATACTCAGGCTACTGATTCAACCAAAGTGTGATAAAATTACAATTAATGGGGAATAGAAAGTGGAAGGTGAAGAGAATAAATATGCCAAATCATGAACTAGTATAACAGAAAGCAAGTATGTATCTGAAATTGATACATAAAAAGTTAACAATGTAGTCATATTATCTACCATTATAGAGTTAACACATGAACAGCTTTAAAAAGCAAGGGAAGAAGGAATAATAGGAAATAAGACTAAGGATACAGGGAAAGAGAGGGGATAGAGCAGAAAATTGCTTCACTCTGTAATAAATCTTATATTGTTGGTTCATTTTATTTAAATGTGTAATTATACAATTTTATAAATAAAATAATTAAAAACTAAGTTTTAGGAAAATAAGAACATGTACCCTTCACCATATATATTGTAATAAATATTATTATCCCATGCTTTTGATGAAATATTAAGGATATAAATTATTGACAAAGCTTATAAAAGGCAAAGTTGGGGCTCAAGTTTAAATTTGTTGATATGGTTTCAAAGTCAGTCCCTGATTTCCTACCCCACACTCCAACCAAAGTAAGGGATTATGAACAATAATATATATTATTATGCAGTATTGTTAGTTTAAAACAGTATATATGAGAGCTTCCTAGGACTGCCACAAAAAAGGAATGGAAATTGGATGTTTTAAAATAACAGAAATTAATTTTCTCATATTTCCACAGGTCAGAAAGCCAGGGTTGATTTTTTCCAGAAACTCTGAGGAAGAATACATTCCATGCCTTTATCCTGGCTTCTAGTGGCTGCCAGCATTGACATACTTAGTTTGTAAACACATCAGTCTAATCTCTGCCTCAGTCTTCACATCACTTCCCTCTTTATATGTCATTCTGTTGTCTTCTCTTCTAACTCATAGAAGGATTTAGGACCGCCTGATTAAGCCAGGATGATCTCATCCTGAGATCATTAATGCAATTACATCTAAAAGACATTTTTCTCTAGGGGTGCCTGGGTTGCTTGATTGGTTAAATCCTGGTTTAAGAACAGCTTGCTATTGGAGCACTCAGGTGGCTCAGTTGGTTAAGCGTCTACCTTCTGCTCAGGTTATGATTTCACAGTTTGTTATTTTGAGCCTACACCGGACTCTGCTGTCAGATCAGAGCCTACTTTGGATCTTCTGTCTGCTGCTCTCTCTTTCAAAAAATAAAAGACATTTTTCTCAAGTAAGGTCACATTCACAAATTCTCAGTGGACACATATTTTGGGTGGACACCACTCGATCCACTAGAATGTATAGAGTTTATTTTTATACTCTTGCCTTTATAGAATTGTCCATTTTGATGACTCAGCGCAACTGAGCTGAGTTTTCTGTAGGCATATTTATTATTTAAGAATGGCAGTACGTGGGGCACCTGGGTGGTTCAGTCGGTTAAGTGTCTGACTTCAGCTCAGGTCATGATCTCACGGTCCATGAGTTTGAGCTCTGTGTCAGGCTCTGTGCTGTCAGTTCAGAGCCTGGAGCTTGCTTTGGATTGTGTCTCCCTCTCTCTCTGCCCCTCCCCACTCACGCTCTGTCTTTCTCTATCGAAAAATGAATAAATTAGAGGGGGAGGGAGCCAAACCATAAGAGACTCTTAAAAACTGAGAATAAACTGAGGGTTGATGGGGGGTGGGAGGGAGGGGAAAGTGGGTGATGGGCATTGAGGAGGGCATCTGTTGGGATGAGCACTAGGTGTTGTATGGAAACCAATTTGACAATAAATTTCATATTAAAAAAATGAATAAACAGTAAAAAAATTAAGAATGGCAGTATGTTTATTTTTCCCCAAAATATCAAAGCCAGTACTATCTTTGAAAACCGGTAAAGTTGAAGTCAATATAATGTCATTTCCGAGTACCAGAAGGCTATGTGACTTGATTGTCAAAAGGACAGTGTCTTTGAATGGCATGATGCTGATTGAGAAGAAAGTGATATTTATAATTCTCTACTCATTTCTAAGGTGGGTGGACCCCAGAAATCTAGAGGGTTCTTTACTTGATAGAAGAGCAAAATGTCTGAATATGTGAATTTGGGAGAAATATAACAGTAATATTAATGTATTTTAAGAAGAAGAAAGAGAGGCACAGGAAAATGCTCAGAGAAAATAAAGAGCAGAGAAGGGTAGAAGTAACACTGACTCTTGAATGTACAAAGGCAGGTGAAGAACGCCATGTTTGTGGGCAGTTAGAGAGACACTTGAAGTGGAGTCCTGTGAAGAGAGGATTAAGAAAATTTTATTCCATGGAAGAAGTATTGCAAGCCCACACACTCTTCCCCTTTGAAATCTCTGTTAGTCATTACCGCCTTTGTATGGTGAGTTATTTTAAAAAGATGCTATGAAGTGCTGAGTACTACTTCAAAGGTGGCTTGGAAGAAAACAGAGGCTGCCCATGGGACACAGGTTATATTTAATATTATAGCCTACATCTCCTATACATGGAAGGATGGATGCAATCAGTTGTTTTACCTTTAAGATCTGGTTTTGCTAGCAGTTGGAGAAAAGACATCATGCTCTTGACAGATATAAAATAGAGAGAAGAGTAATGAAGAATAAGTCACTTCATAGCATAACTGGATTTTTTGTGCAGAGATATTCTTAGAAAATACCTCTTGTTACAAATATAAAACCAATATATTGTATTTTGCATCATTCACCCTCCATTGCCAAATCCCTTTCAACCATCAAGATCAGAGTATAATTAATGATTAAATAATGGACATAAGGGTAACTTCTCTCTCTCTCTTGAAATTGCAATATTATCTGTGTGTGATTCTTCATGGAGTACTGAAACTATATCTTTTGATTAAAATAAACCATAAGGGAAATATATAAGTTCTATGAAATGTATGTTGGGGATATTACAAGACTCTTGAAAATTCTTTAACAAAGCACTTTCTTGTATACTCTGGCTCTAAACTAATATAAAAGAAAATATCTTAAATTTGGCATGTAGGAATATACAAGAAGAAATTGTGGAGTTTATTAGGGGAAAATGTTGGATAGGGCACTTGGGAGTTCATTTGGTTGAGTGTCTGACTTCAGCTCAGCTCATGATCTCACAGTTTGTGAGTCAAGCCCCACATGGGGCTCTCTGCTGTCAGCACAGAGCCAGCTTCAGAGTCTCTGTTTCCTTCTCTCTGCCCCTCCCCTGTCCACGCATGCTCTCTCTCTCTCTCTCAGAAATAAATATATATTTTTTTAAGAATCTGGATATCTTGAAAGAAAAGCACAATTACAAATAATGGTTTCTAAGTTATTATTCCTTGATTATTTATTTCTGAAAGCCTTTTCTTTCAAAGTAGTCAGTCATCAGGGTGCCTGGGTGGCTCAGTCAGTTAAGTATCTGACTTTGGCTCAAGTCACTATCTCACGGTTTGTGAATTAGAGCCCCACATTGGGCACTGTGCTGACAGTTCAGAGCCTGGCGCCTGCCTGGGAATCTGTGTCTCCCTCTCTCTCTGCCCCTCCCCCACTCACACTCTGTCTCTCTCAAAAACAAATAAACATTTAAAAAAAAAAGTAGTCAGTCATATTTTGTTGAGGGTGACTTATTTGTGATTACTCACAATAGCCAACCTTCATTTACTTGGGTTTAATCCTGACTCTACTACTCACTAAATTTCATTATCTTGACAAATATATAATCCCTCTGAATCTCCATTTGCTAATGTATATAATGGGAGTGAATATACCAATCACATATAGCTTTTGTGAGAAACAGATTATAGTTAAGGTGAAAATAATAGAATATGGCCTAGTAGGAATTACAAATATGCAAACAGACAATAATAATAGACTATGCAAATTGCTCTGATATGGGATTTAAGGTACTATAAAGCCCAGCAAAATTTTCTAATCTAGACTTGAGAGATTTTTGTTTGTATTTCTCTTTTTATTTGTGTATTTTTTTAACATTTATTTATTTTTGAGACAGAGAGAGAGCATGAACAGGGGAGGGTCAGAGATAGAGGGAGACATAGAATCCAAAACAGGCTCCAGGCTCTGAGCCGTCAGCACAGAGACTGACGCGGGGCTCGAACCCACAGACTGGGGGATCATGACCTGAGCCGAAGCCTGACACTCAACCGACTGAGCCACCCAGGCGCCCCGAGAGATTTTTGTTTTTAAAAAAAAGATAAACCAGGGGCGCCTGGGTGGCGCAGTCGGTTAAGCGTCCCACTTCAGCCAGGTCACGATCTCGCGGTCCAGGAGTTCGAGCCCCGCGTCAGGCTCTGGGCTGATGGCTCAGAGCCTGGAGCCTGTTTCCGATTCTGTGTCTCCCTCTCTCTCTGACCCTCCCCCGTTCATGCTCTGTCTCTCTCTGTCCCCCAAAAAATAAATAAACGTTGAAAAAAAATTAAAAAAAAATAAATTAAAAAAAAAAGATAAACCAGAGAAAATTTCCTTTAAAATATGGTAATTAAACTGACATCAGAAAATTGACTAGCTATATTAAGGAGGTACAAAGGAGGAATAACTCCACATGGAGTGAACAGATAGGGGTAGTTCTGAGATAGGAGAAGACAGACTATAGATTATGATAATGATTCCCTGTATCTGTCCTTGGAACTCACTACTCTGTGATTTTGCTGTTTAAAGTTTGTTTTCCCTGTTAAATTGAGTTCCATGAGAAAAGTGACCCATCTGTTTTATCCACTACTCAAACATGTAACTCAAAAAATATTTATGAACTACTGGACAACGAAACATAATTTTTTGAAGATATTTCAGGAGATGGCAGAGTAGAAGGATCCTTAGCTCTTCTGCTCCCACTGACACACTGAGGCAACAACTACCTGTGATGTAACTCACTCTCAAAATGATCCAAAGACTGGTAGAAAAAAGCTTCCACAGTTATAGTAATCCAAACAGTATGGTATTAACATGCAAACGGACAGGAAGCAATAGAACAGAATGGACATCTCAGACATATACCCACACATACGAGGTCAAATAATCCATGGAAAAAGAGGCAAGAATATATAATGGGGAAAGGATATTCTCTTCAATAAATGATGCTGGGTAAACTGGACAACTGCATGCAAAAGAAAGTAACCAGACCTCTATCTTACAGAATGTACAAAAATTAACTCAATATGGATTAAAAACTGGAATGTAAGACCTGAAACCATAAGCCTCAAAGAGAACAAGGTTGGTCAAATACTTGACATGAGTCTTAGCAATTTTTTGTTTGTTTGTTTGTTTTATTTTGTTTTGTTTTGTTTTGTTTTTTCCTGAATCTGACTCCAAAGGCAAGGGAAACAAAAGCAAAAATGAATACATAGGACTATGTCAAAGTAGAAAGCTTCAGTACAGTAAAGGAAATCATCAGCAAAATGAAAAGACAATCTACTGAATAGAATAAGATATTTACAAGTGGTAAATCTGATAAGGGATCAATACAGTAAATATATAAAGAACTCATAAAATGTAATAACAAAAAACAATCTAATTAAGAAAAAGGACAGAGTATCTGAATAGACATTTTTTTCCCAAGAAGATACACAGTTGGGCAAAAGTCACATGAAAAGATGCTCAAAATCACTAATCATTGGGGATACACTAATTAAAACCACGATGTGATTACCACTTTACACTTGTCAGAATGGCCAAAATCAAAAACATAAGAAACAAGTGTCGACAGGGATGTGGAGAAAAGGGAACACTTGTGCAATTTTGGTAATGTAAATTGGTGCAGTCACTATGGAAAACACTATGGATGTTCCTCAAAAAACTTAAAATTAAAATTAAGAGCTACCATATTATCCAGCAATTCCACTACTGTATATCTATCCAAAGAAAACAAAAACACTAATTCAAAAAGATATATACACCCCTGTGTTCATTGCAACATTATTTACAATAGCCCAGATATGAAAACAACCTGGCATTTCACTGATGGATAAATGGATAAAGAAGATATGAGATACTACCCCCCCCCACACACACACACACACTGGAACATTATTCAGCCATTAAGAATGAAATCTTGCCATTTGTGACAACATAGATGAACTTTGAGGGTCCTAAGTGAAATAAGTCAGAGAAAGACAAATACTGCATTGTTTCACTTATATGTGGAATGAATGAATGAATGAATGAATGAATAAAATAAAACCTAAACTCATAAATACAGAGAACAGATTGGTGGTTGCCAGAGTTGGGGAGTCAGAGGGAATGGGTGAAGGGGATTAGGAAGTTCAAACTGCCAGCTTTAAAATAAATAAGTCATGGAGATATAATATATACCATATGAATATTCAATAATATTTTATTAACTTTCTAATGTGATAGATGGTAACTAGACTTACTGTGGTGACCATTTTGCAATGTATAGAAATGACAAATCACTATGTTGTATACCTGAAACTAACATAATATTATATGTCAATTATATCTCAATAAATTAAAAAATAAGAATTTGAAAGAGAAAATCTTTAAATGTCAATATATGCAGATAAATTTAATTCATGCTTTAAAATGTATAATCCATTCATATGAAGATCAAGAAGTCAAAATAATGATATTAAAAATCAGAGAAATGGAAATTGACTGGAGGGCACAAAATGAGCCTTTTTGGTGTGATGGAAATATGCCGTATTTTGACTGATGTAGTAGTTTCATGAGTGTATTCATTCATTTAAATTAATCAAATTATACACTTAGGTTGTACATTTTTCCAGATATAAACCTCATCTCTACTAAAAAGATATAATAAATGAATAAAAAATTACAAAAAAACTCTACATTTTGGTTTACTCTTTTTCAAAATCAAAGCTGATTTAATGGATATTTAAAAAATGCAATTATGTTAATAAAAATTCATTGTAAGTTATAATTAATTAAAAGTTGTTTAGCATTTTCCCTTTTGCCATGTTTTATCAAGGCAATCAAATTGGTGAAGGATTTCAGCCTGTTAAAATTTTGCATTACTCATTTGGCACATAATTTCAGACTTCTCTCCATCTGTAATTGTTTATATCATGAAATGTTTATTTCATGTTCTTCAGCATGTAACTACTTTTATTTATTTAAAAAATTTGTAATGTTTATTTTTGAGAGAGAGACAGAGCGTGAGTGGGGGAGGGGCAGAAAGAGAGTGAGAGAGAGACACACACACACACAGAATCCAAAGCAGGCTCCAGGCTCTGAGCTGTCAGCACAGAGCCTGACGTGGGGCTCAACCTCATGAACTTGCGAGATCAGGACCTGAGCTGAAGTTGGACACTTAGCCAACTGAACAACCCAGGCACGCCAGCATATAGCTACTTTTAGAGTATAATTTCAAGAGATTTATATCCTAATTTTAGCACATACATTTATAAACATTCCATAAATCTTTAATTCCTTCGTAGACAAAATTAATATTTTTTATAAAGTGGTAACTATTTTGAAACTTCATTATTATGCTGCTGTCTAAAAATACTTTTAGGAATTTTCTAATGTGGATTTTTAGTAATAATAACCATGAATTATCAGGATAAATGGAATTTTACATACTTTTAGTATCAATTTGTAGCAAAATTTATGAGAACCAAAAAAGAATTGGATGTCTGGCCTATTTTGAAGTAAATAATTAGAAACATTTATCCTTTGAACAATTCTTGCTATGAATAATATTTCGAAAATTGTTTTCTTTCTTTTTTGTTTCATTGAAAATTGTTTCCTAATTCTACTTAAGTTACTTAAGGACATAGTAAAATACAAAAAAGAGAAGTTTATCAGAGGATAAACCATGTTTCAAACTTCTCATAATTCATTTATAGTAAAATATAATGCAATTCAAGGAAACACCTAATACTCTCATAATGTTTGTTGCAAACATGATATTTTTCACTAGATTTTAAAAAGTTTTATTTACTTATTGTATTTTTAATTTTTTGGGTCAGCAATAACATGAAATATTTGCCCGAAGAGTTAAATTAATCTTCTTTCAGTGTCTTCTGTTGGCAACATGTAAATGTTTACTGAAATACATCTAAACAGAAGCTTAAATGTATTTGCCTAAATTATACATTTGTATATGTTTTTAAAAGCATATATTACCAAACATCCCTTAAAACATAGGTTTGTGATTGATCTGTATTTCACGTGGTATAACCAGAATAAATTTGATAGTTTATAACCAGACACATAATATGGTTCTCATTAAATTCCACAAAAGCAAGATGGAAATTGAAGTGAGAAAGTGTGATGATCCAGTGAAGTTTTTTAGGTGAGAAGTTTACTTTGTTTCCTTTTAATATATTATTAGTGCATATCAATGATAGAAAAAAATTACATTACTACCTACTATTGGAAAGATAAAAGATGTCTTCTAAGAAACATCTCTACTATTATACTTACTTCTAATTAAAAGGAATTAAATAAAGAAGAGAAAATTGTACTCTCTGAAGTTATATTGATTACAAAAGTGGAAGAAAATTCCGTACCCTTCTCTGAATCTACCTTCTTGGACATTTCTACGTTTCTGCTCCACACATCATGAGGTAGAGTCTAGTTTCCTACTCCTCGAATCATATCTGTCTTTGTGACTTGTTTTGACTGATACAGTGTGGAGGAAATAACACTGTGTTGGTTATAATAATAGACCTCAAAAGACTTTGGAACCTACCTCCATGAATATAAGTTTATGTCAGTCTATAGAAGGATGAGAAACCACATGCGGCAGAGCCCAATCATTTCCACCAAGGCCATTCCGAACCAGTGAAACACCAGTAGGGCCTCTAGTTTATAACAGATGCTGAACAAGCCCAAACAAAATCCACCAAACCTGCCCAGATTAATTTCCCGGCCTTCTGTATTTCATGCACAAAAATAAATGGTTGTTATTTTAAGTCATTAATTTCATGGTGGTTTGTTATACATTAATAGCTAACTTATATATCATCATTTAATTAAAGGTATCGAAGTAATTGTACCATTTGATGCAAATACTGAGTCACCATACATCTCTACATTGAAGTTATATGAAAATTTAATATTATGGGGCGCCTGGGTGGCGCAGTCGGTTAAGCGTCCGACTTCAGCCAGGTCACGATCTCGCGGTCCGTGAGTTTGAGCCCCGCGTCAGGCTCTGGGCTGATGGCTCAGAGCCTGGAGCCTGTTTCCGATTCTGTGTCTCCCTCTCTCTCTGCCCCTCCCCCGTTCATGCTCTGTCTCTCTCTGTCCCAAAAATAAATAAACGTTGGAAAAAAAATTAAAAAAAAAAGAAAATTTAATATTATTCTTAAAGTTTAGATATATTTTCCATTTGCAGCTGAGATTTTGTATGTGTGTCTGTAGTCTAAGAATCGATCTCTTAATGTAAGTATAATAAGCTTTCCTAGTATTACTTATTTTAGATTGTATTATTTTCCCCACTCATATGCAATTCCTCTGTTACCCCAATCCATTATCATAAACCAAGCTATTAGATATGTACTAATATTGAGGGAGGGATTCTAATAATGTCTTCCATTGTTGGTTTATCTCTTCCTGTGCCAACACCTTACTACCTTAAATGCAGTAGGTCTCTACAGAAATTGATATCTGATAGGAGGATTTTCTCATAATTAGTCCCCCCCTCTTTCTTGTTTAGAATTATTTCAGTTATACTTAGTCTTTTGCTCTTCCCTATAGATTTTGGGATTATATTAGCAAGTTTTTTTGAAGGACCTTGTTGAAACTTTAAATAGAAAAGTGCATTGAAAATATAAATTAATTTTGTAAGAATGACATTTCTGTAGGGTTAAATATTTCCATCCAGGAAACTTCCCTTTCCATTTATTGAAATTGTATGTCATATATCTGAAAATGTTAAAATTTATGCCTAAAAAGTAATGCATGTTTTTAATTGGAATTATTCTAATTATATATTTTTACTGCTGAACAGTATTTTGTATTACATTTTTTTTTTTACATTTTAAATGATTATTATTCGTATAAAGCATCACAATTGAAATTTTAAAATTTACAATCAGGAAAATTATTACACTTTTTAAAATTTCCAATAATTCTGCTATAGATTCTGTTTAGCTATTTGTTTATTTATTTATTTATTTATTTTTATTAAAAAAAAACACTTTTTTTTTTTTAACATTTATTTATTTTTGAGACAGGGAGAGACAGAGCATGAACGGGGGAGGGTCAGAGAGAGAGGGAGACACAGAATCTGAAACAGGCTCCAGGCTCTGAGCAGTCAGCACAGAGCCAGACGCGGGGCTGGAACTCACGGACCACGAGATCGTGACCTGAGCTGAAGTCGGACACTTAACCGACTGAGCCACCCAGGCGCCCTAGCTATTTATTTAGATAATTATACAATTCAAATAATAAAAGCTATGTTTTTTTTTCTTTTTCATGCATATATATATATATATATATATATATATATATTTTTTTTTTTTTTTTTTTCCATAGCACTAGTTAGGACTTTCAGTAGTATGCTGGACAAGCATAATATTAATAGATACCCTTCTTTTTTCATTATTAAGTATATCTTCTGTAGGGCTATAAAAGATAAAGATATCCTTAATCAGGTTAGGATAATTTCCTCCCATCCTAACTTGTTAACAGTTTTTATCAAAAATGTTTTTGAACTTTTTTGGATACTAATTCTGTAAATAGTAAAATGATCATATGCTTAATTTGGTTTAGTAACATTTTATTTAGGATTTTTGCACCCATGTTCATGAGATAGATTGTATTTTTTTTTTTTTTTTGGTAGGGGCCTTTCTGATTGTGTGACCCTGATTAGGTTGGTATCATAAAATGCATAAGATCTGTTTTCCCTTTTTGGTTTTTCTCCGGAAGAATGTTTATAATATTGAAATTTTTTCCACTTAAATATTTGGTATCAATCTCCTAAAAATCTAGGACTGTTTTCTTTGGTGAATAGATTTTTAATTATTGTCTAAACTTCTCTGGTGATTAAAGATGCTTCTTATTTCCTATTTCCTCTTGAGTAATGTTTTTTAATTAGTATCTTTCTAGAAAATTGTCCATTTTTGGTATTCAACTATTTAGGTATAGTTTTTCATTTTTATTTTTGTAATTTTTATATTTCAGTGTTGGTATTACCTCTTCTATATTGCTAATAGTTTTAATTTTCGATTTCCTTTTTTTTTCTCAGTTTGTCATGAGTAATTGCCAATATTACTAGTTTTTTTCAAATATTTTGCTTTTTTATTATTTTTATTTTACATTTTATCTATACACATATTATATTATTATTTTATTTCTTCTTTTTTGAGATTGTTTTATTGTTTTCATGTAATCATTAAAGGAGCATTTTAGGTTTTTAAAAATTATTTTTTGTTTTTTTTTGTTTTCTAATAGCATTTAAATAATATTCTAAGAACCACTTACACTGTTTTGTATAAGTTTTGGCATATTTTTTGTCATTTCTAAATAATTTTAAATTTCCAAAATGAACTTTTCTTTTTGAGTTCTAAATCTATTGGTCTGTTATTGTTTCTATCAATTTCTAATTTAATTACATGACAGATAATGTAGCCTATACCTGACTCTTTAAATTAAAATCCATCGAAATTAACTTTATTATATGGTTAGTGTTCATAAAGTTCCATGTATTTTTGAAGAAATTGAGTATTTTCTTAAATGTGAAAATAATGGACCTACACTCTCATTGCGCTCTTTGAGAATTTCATATTTTTAATTTTCCTTTTTGTTTGCTTCAGTCCAACAAAGTAAAGTGATCTGAAATCTCATTGAAATGATGGATGGTAGCTTGTTTCTTCTGGCAATTTATCTATTTTTAGGTAGCATTAATGTAACATTATTAATAGAATTATTTTGTATACTGTATGTTATATTTTGTATAATTTATGTTGCAAATATGTATACATATATTTACACATATATGGATACATAGTTATATATATACGTACACACGTGTGTACATATATATATGTGTGTGTGTGTACGTGTATATACGTGTATATACGTGTGTGCGTATGTATATATATATACGTACACACACACATATATATATATATATACACACATATATACAGAGTGGTTTGTGTGAGTGTCTTGCTAAAATTTATTTGTAACCTTTAAATCAATACTTGTGGCACTTATTCAGTCATTCACGAATATATACAGAGCAGTGAAAAATTTGAGTAGCCCAATACACATTACCACTTGAGGTGGAACAAAGTGATGCTGTCCCTTCTTGTTTCAATTCTCATACTTTAAACGAATGTCCTTTTCATAATCTATATAGTTCCACATTTCTCACATTATTTTTTGTTTTTTTGTTAGTGATTTCATCACTAAGTAGTCCCTGAGTATAGTGCCTGAAATGTTGCTAAATGCATGAAGGCTGTGATATGTCTTGCAGGAAAAAAAAAAAAAAAAAAGCATGTGTTATATACACTTTGTTCACACATGAGTTATAGTGCAGCTGGCTGTGAGCTCAATGGTATGGATCAACAATATATATTAAATAAGATTTATTTAAACAGAAACATACTCATTAATTGATGAAAATGTAACCAGAGCTGTTAGCATGAACCTAACCCTATTTTCCCAGGAACAATGTTTCAAATGCTTTCATATTGCCTACTTTGGTGTTCACAACAACTTTATAGAACATAACTACTATGAAAAACTGGAATCAAATTTTGCATATGTAGATGTATGATAAGTATATCATATATATCTAACATGTATGTAATTTCTAGTGATCTCTAGTGCTTTAATCTCTGTATAATTGCAAATTGTTTTTGTAAAGTCAAAGATTGTAATGTATTATAAAAAATATTAACAAACATATTAACATTACTGTTTAAACTAATTTGAATATATTTTTCAAAGTATCAATTAGTTGGACTGACAGAATAAATGAGACTATTCTTTGCAAGGTGATTTTCATATTCTTGTGATTTTTTTTTACAAATCCTATATGAATTGTGTATGTTAAGCTTCTACTTCCATTTTCTGGATATAGAACAGACTCTCAATTCTAAGTATGGCTTATCACAAGAGACCTGTATCTATTTAATGTGTACATTTCTAACTATCTTAAGTGTAAATTGAGCTATAAAGTGAATTTTAAAATACTTTCTGTAGGAAACTCGTATTTATGATTGCTAGAGGTCTGAAGGGGCTGGCGCTAACTCCATACTTCTTTACACTAACATATCTGCATTTTCACTTTGTCTTTCTTTTTTTTTTTTAATTTTTTTTTAATGTTTATTTTTGGGGACAGACACAGAGTGTGAGTGGGGGAGGGGCAGAGAGAGAGGGAGGCACAGAATCGGAAGCAGGATCCGGGCTCTGAGCTATCAGCACAGAGCCCGATGCGGGGCTGGAACCCACTAACCGTGAGATCATGACCTGAGCCGAAGTCAGACGCTCAACCGACTGAGCCACCGAAGCGCCCCTCACTTTGTCTTTCTGACTATAAAGCTCAGGTATTTGAATGTTGCTTTTTTCATTTTAGCAATTGCTGCTGTCTGTACACTTCATGTTATATAATCTCTTTTGTCACAGTGCTTTTGAGACAATTAGGATGTATGTAGATAAATCACATAAGTTTTTCTGGTTCATTTTACTAACTGATGGTGAGATATAGCATAGTGGCAGTTATAAATCTTATAAGATTAATAGATAACTCAAATAGACCCAAAGATATGATTACAAATTATTTAGCAAGTGTCCACTGCCTACACTTGCAGAGCATGGTTTCAGGTTTTTTAAATACCATATTTTTTTTATTGAAAAACTACAATAATGCTATCTCCATTTTCTACTTACCATTGCTGAGTTAAAGAAACATGTAATATATTTTCTTTTTCCTTTAACATTGTAATATATTTTATCTTCACCTACCTAAGCCTATCCTTAATAGATTGGAAATACATTGTTAGTTAGTTCATGGAAGGATTTTCCACATCCAATGTTTTTTGTTTTTTGTTTTTTGTTTTTTGTTTTTTTTTTGTCAGGTGACTGACTATTCTTGTTACAGTTTGAACCCTTTTGTTCTGATAAAAATTACGCAATTTTTCATTTAGAGACTGTATTGGAGAGTGATCAATTACAAACAGAATGCATTATAATCTGTCTAAGCTAGGAAAGAACTTAATACAGAAAATTTGGTGCATATATAATTGATGAAATGGAGAGAGGTGACTACGCTGAGGTTCCAGGAAATATTTTCAGTACCCAGATCTGTTGTGCCTCTGCCCAGATCAAGAAAGTTATCTCATCATTGCAGAAATTGATTAATCAAGAAATCTGCTGGCGTCTGAACCATTCCACCACTGCCATGACCAATGATAGAAAAATGAATACCCTATACTCCGTCTCTATCTGATCAGTCTTGCATAAATGCATCCAATTGCCATAAACTGAAATATATTCCAAAGTCTAGGTACAAAGAAATCGGGACAAGTACTTTATACCTGTCTGCTATCGGCTCCTGAGAGATTACATAAGTGGATGCTGAGTGAGCCAATTCTAGTATTTGCCACCATCAAGATACTCAATGGCCACATCTAAACACACATTTTTCTTCTTAAGCTTAAATTCTTGAATAACAGTTAGAGCAACAAGCTGCTACCAATTAACCTAACACAAATAATTCATTGTATGGTATCACCCTTTTCCCAAAGAAGAGACTTAAACTCTCATCTGTCACATTTCCGTATCTGAGTGATGTGCATTATCCCTTTTAGTCCAGTAACAATCCATCCTTGATTTCTAGTAACCTATGAAATAAAACCACTACTCCATCCTATATAAAATAATACTGTATAAGAAGAGAGGAAAATACAGAAGAAAATTAGTTAAATTATATAAATATATAACTAATAAAAATATGAGTAGCTCATATAGCCTTTGTTGCTACAACAAGCACAAGACCATAGTTTGTATTCATAATTTTGTTCTATACATATTCCATGCATTTGTTTTCTCAGAATTTTAGCTGAACTGATGGGCTATTTTATAGGATAACCTAACCTTAATTTTTGATGTTTCTGAATCCTTGATGATGTACCCATATTATTCTGCTGTTGTCTTCATAGGTTTTAATATTAAGCATAGAAATAATATTAATTCCATTCACCCTATGCCCCCATTGTGTAGGAAAAAACCTCACATCACTATGATAATATGAATAAATCTTACCAACATTTTAACTCTGTTGTTGATGCAAAAAACTGAGAAGACCCTAAACTTTCACCTCTGGCTCATCTCCAGGCTCAGAGCAATTCTAGCCAAGCATTGAAAGAGAACACATAACAGAACCCATCTGCAAAACTAGGAGAGGTTTTTTCCTTCCTTTTCTTTCCTTTCCTTCCCTCTCCTCTCCTCTCCTCTCCTCTCCTCTCCTCTCCTCTCATCCCCTCCCCTCTCCTTTCTTTTCCCTTTCTCTTTCCCTTTCCCTTTCCCTTTCTTTGCTTTTCCCTTCATTTTCCTTTTCCTTTTCCTTCCTTCCTTCCTTCCTTCCTTCCTTCCTTCCTTCCTCTCTCTTTCTTTCTCTTTCTTTCTTTTCTCTTTTTCCCCTCTCCCCTGCTCTCCTCTCCCTTCTTCTTCTCTCTCTCTCTCTCTCTCCCCCGCCCCCACTTCCTCCTTTCATTCTTGCTTTCATTTTCATTGTCTCTTTTTTTGGCTTTTTGTTTTCAAGAAAATCCCTATCAAACCACTAGCCAATAATTGAAAAGAGACCTCAGAGAGCATACATGACGAAGAATACAAATTTCACAAAAGTTGTTTAGAAAGATCATTAAGCAACTACTGCCTACAGCAACCAAAAAACAAACTCTGAGGATGAGAAAGAATATGATTTCCAGAGTCACCATATTATAATATTCATAATTTGCCACTGACAGGAAAAAAATACTAAGTATACAAAGAAAAAAGGAAGCATAGTCTATTCATAGAAGAAATTAATGGAAACTGTTTCTGAGGAAGCACACAAACATTAGGTTTACTAGACAAATACTTCTATAAACTGCCTCAAATATGCTCCAAGAGCTGAAGAAAACCATGGAAAAAAGTGGAGAAGAAAATCAAGAAAAAGATTTATAAGCTGAATAAGAATATTAATAATGAAGCTGAAATTATCAGAAGGAAGCAGACAGAAATTACGCAGCTACGAAGTAAAATAACTAAAATGAAGAATTCATTAGTAGTATTCAGCAGCATAATTAAGCAGACGGAACAAAGAATGAATGTACTTGAATATGGTACTATTGAAATGATACTGGGCATCAGAAAGAAAATAAAGGAATAAAAGTCATACCATATTTTCTTTTTCCATTTATCAATGATTATTGCAAATAGTGTTGTAATGACCATGAGGTTACCAATTTCTCTTTGAGATTCTAATTTCAATTCTTTTGGATAAATTTGCAGAAGATTTTGTTCAATCATATTTTGTTCAAATAGATCAATTGGAGATCTATTTTTAATTTTTTTAAGTAACCTCTGTGCTGTTTCCATAGTGGCTGTAACATTTTGCATTCCTGTCAGAAAATACACAAGGGTTTCAATTTTTTAGCATCTTTTCCAAACTTTTCTTTTTTTTTAATAATAGCCATCTTGACAGGTGTGAAGTTATATTTAATTATGCTTTTGATGTATATTTCTCTAATGACACTGAGCATATTTTATATATCTGTTGGCTATTTGTGTGTCTTCTTTGGAGAAACGCCAATTCAAGTCCTTTACCCATTTTTAACTGGGTTATTATTTTCTATTGAGTTTTAGAGGTTCTTTATATGTGTTGGAGATTAACCCCTTATCAGATACCAAGGCTGAAAATATTTTCTCCCAATTTGAGGGTTGGCATTCACTTTGTTGATTGTTTACGTTTTTGCACAAAATCGTTTTTAGTTTGATGTGGTCCCCCACTTTTTAATTTTTGTTTTCATTCCCTGTGCTTTTGGTGTCATATCCCAGAATTCATTGTCAAGACTAATGTCTTGAAACTTTCCTCCTGTTTTGTTCTAAGATTTTCAGTTTCAAGTTTATATGTAAGTCCTTAATCCATTTTGAGTTAATTTTTTACTATGGTAAGATGAGGGTCCAATTACATTCTTTTGTATGCGGCTATCCAGTTTTCTTGACACCATTTACTAAAGAAATTATTCTTTCCCAATTGTGAAATTTTTGCACCTTTGAGATCACTTGACCTAACATGCATGTTTATTTTGTTTGTTTATTTCTGGGCTCACTATGCCGTTCCTTTGATTGATACATCAGTTCTTATGCCGGTACTACACCACTTTGATTATTGTAGCTTTCTAACATATTTTGAAATCAGGGAGTGTGATGTTTCCATCCTGTTCTTTCTCAAGGTTGGTTATGTGGTCTTTTGTGGTTTCATATGAATTGTAGAATTACAATTTCTATTTATACTAAAAAATTCTCACTGGTATTTTTATAAGGATTATATTGAATTTGTAGATCACTTTGTGTAGTATGTACATTTTAATACTATTAAGTCTTCCTATCCATGTGTATGAGATACTTTTTTCATTTATTTGTGTCTTCTTTAAATTATTTCATCAATGTTTTGGAATTTTCATTACATATGTTTTTCGCATCATTAGCTAAATTTATTCCTAAGTATTTTATTCTCTTTTGGTGGTATTGTAAATAAGATTGTTTCCTAATCTCCTTTTCAAATAGTTTGTTGTTAGTTTGTGAAACAAAGCTGATTTTTGTACATTTTGTATCCTGCAACTTTACCTAATTTATTAGTTCTAACAGAATTTCTTTTGTAGTCTTTAGATTTTTCCATGTAGAAGTCATACCATTTGCATCCTGGACTTGTTCCTGATCTTGGAAAAAAAGTTTTCAATTTTTCACCATTAGGTATGATGTTAGATGTGGACTTTTCATATATGGTCTTCAGTATACTGAGATGTTTTTCTTCTATTATTAGTTTGTTGAGAGCTTTTATCATAAAACTTTGTTGAATTTAGTTAATATTTTTGAGATGAGCATGTGGTTTGCATTATTTATTTATTAATATGATATATCACATTAACCAATTTTCACATATTGAACCATCTTTGCATGCCAGGAATAATTTTCACTTGATCCTTTTGATGTGTTTTTGAATTTGATTTCCTAGTAATTTGTTGGGGATTTCTGCACCTGTTTTGTAATGGATATTGTCCTATACTTTTCTTCTTTTGTGGCATTTTGCCTTTAGTATCAGGGTAATGCTTGCGTTTTAAAATGTGTTCATAGATATGTTCTCTGCTTTAATTTTGTGGAAGCGTTTGAGGACTGTTATTAATTCTTCTTTAAATATTTGGTGTAAATCATCAACGAAGTTATCTGAAGCTTTGTTTTATTGATAGGGCTTTTTGTTGTTGTTGTTGTTTGTTTGTTTATTTATTTATTTTGAGAGAGACAGATACAGCGCAAATGAGGAAGGGGCAGAGAAAGAGGGAGACAGAGAATCCCAAGCAGGCTACACAATGTCAGCACAGAGCTCAATGCAGGACTTGAACCCATGAAACTGTGAGATCATGACCTGAGCTGAAACCAAGAGCTGGATGCTTAACTAACTGAGCTACTCTAATAGGTCTCTTATTGATAGGTTTTTCATTAACTATTCTATCTCCATTTTAGTTATAGACATGTTCAAACTTCCTATTTTTCATGATTCCATCTTGATGGGTTGAATATTTCTGGAATTTATCTATTTATTCAAGATCACCTAGTTTGTTGGCATAAAATTGCTCATAGTAGTTCCTTATAATCCTTTTTATATCTTTGGCATTATTTAGAATGTCTCCTCTTTCATTTTTAAGTATTTATATGAGTCATCTATTTTTGCTTAGTCTAGCTAAAGGCTTGTCAACAGTTTCCAAACACCAACTCTTAATTTCATTAATTTGTGCTACTGTTTCCTATTTTGGTTAATAGCATAAGATGCTATTGTGTTGAAAAATACTATATATTTCTATTGATTTTAAGTGTGCTCTAATCTTTGCTATTTACTTCCTTCTATCACTCTGGGCTTAATTTAACTTCTTTCAATCTGCAGGTGAGTCTTTAGGTCCAAAATGAATCTCTTGTAGGCAACATATAGATGAGTCTTTGTTTTAATGTTTATTCATTTTTGAGAAAGAGAGAGAGACAGAACGTGAGTGGCTGAGGGGCAAAGAGAGAGGGAGACACAGAATCCAAAACTGGCTCCAGGCTCCCAGCTGTCAGCACAGAGCCTAATGCGTAGCTTAAACCCACCAACTGTGAGATCATGGTCTGAGATGAAGTCCAATGCTTAACCACCAAGGTGCCCCTAGATGAGTCTGTTATTTTAATCCATTTTGGCACCCTGTATTTTTTTTTAATGTTTATTTATTTTTGAGGCAGAGAAAGAGAGCTTGAGCAGGGGAAGGGCAGAGAGAGAGGATGACACAGAATCCAAAGCAGGCTCCAGGCTCCGAGCTGTCAGCACAGAGCCTGACACAGGGCTCAAACCCACGAACTGCAAAGTCATGACCCAAGCCAAAGTCTGGCGCTTAACCGACTGAGTCACCCAGGCGCTCCAGCACACTATGTCTTTTGATTGGCATGTGTAGTCCTTTTACATTCAAAGTAATTATCAATATGTATGTATTTATGGCCAATTATTACTTGTTTTGTCATTGTTTCTAGAGATTTCCTCTGATTCTTTCTTGTCTTTGTCACTTTTGTTCCTGTTTCCACTCAAAGAGTCCCCTTTAAAATTTCTTGCTGGGCTGGTTTAGTGGTCAAGAACTCATTTAGTTTTCGTTTGTCTGGAAAACTTTACATCTCCTTTCCTGAATGATAGCCTTTCTGGATAGACTATTTTCGGCTGCAGAATTTTTCCTATTCAGCACTTTGAATATATCATGCCACTCTTCTGGCTTGTCAAATTTCTGTTGAGAAATCTCCAGCTACTCTTATTGGTTTTTCCCACTAGTTAAGGACTTCTTTTGTTTTGCTGCTTAAGATTTTTTTCTTTAACACTGTATCTTGCAAATTTAATCACAATATGCCTTGGTGTTGAGCTGCTTTTCTCAAAAGAGAGTTCTCTATGTCACCTGGATCCGAATGTCTGTTTCCTTTCCAGATTAGGGAAGTTTCCTGCTGTTATTTCTTGAAATAAATTTTCTTCTCCCTTTGCTCTCTCTTCTTCTTCTTTTTTTTTTTTTTTTTAGTTTTTAAAATTTTTTTTTATTTTTGACAGAGAGAGAGAGAGAGAGAGACAGAGCATGAGTGGGGGGAGGGGCAGAGAGAGAGGGAGACACAGAATCTGAGCTGTCAGCACAGAGCCCGACGTGGGGCTCAGACTCACAGACCACAACAAGATCATGACCTGAGTTGAAGTGAGATGCTCAACCAACTAAGCCACCCAGGAGCCCCCTCTCTTCTTCTTCTAAGACTCCTTTAATATGAATGGTATTTTAATTTTGATGGTATCACTGAGTTCTGTAAGTCTATGCTCCTGTTGCATAATTCTTCTTTCTCTCCTTTGTTCAGCTTTATTGCTTTGTATTAATTTGCATTCTAGGTCAGTAACTCATTTCTCTTCTTCTTCCAGCCCCCTGCATGCATCAAGCATGTTTCTAATCTCATTTATTGTATTCTTCATCTATGACTAATTCCTTTTTAATTCTTTTATCTTTGTGATAAGGGTCTCACTGATGTCTTCTGTTCTTTTCTCAAGCCCAGTGAGTATTCTTATGGTTGTTACTTTAAATTCTCCATTAGGTATGTTACTTATATCTGTTTCACTTAGATCTCTGGCCATGGCCTTATCTTGTTCTTTTACTTAGGATCAGTGCCACTGTCTTGGCATTTTGTCTAAGTCTCTGGCTCCTTCCCTGTGTTAGAAGAGCTAGTTATGTCCCCTGCTACTGAAAGTAATGGTCTTATGAAGAAGAGTCATGTATTGCCAGGTCCTGGGGCTTCAGGGAGTGTCTTTAGTGTGTGTTGTGTGTGCTCTGCTGATATGGTTTGGCTGCTCCATCCTTCAGGCCAGTTGTCTGCAGAGGTTCTCCTTGCCTGCTGTGGGCAGTGTTGGTCTCTGGCCTGAATCTGGTGAGTTTTAACTAGGTGTGCTCTGGTCTGCTTGTGAAATGAGACTTGCCAGTATCCATGGAACTGAGTCCCTGCAGAACTCTCTGTTAGGAAGACACGATGTGAGTAGGAGTTTGGTCTTGTCTTCTGTGGAGAGAGGCGCACCATGCTAGGAATGACACAAGCTTGACTGAGAAGGCCAGTCCCACCAGAGTGCTTAGGGATAGAGCTTGATGTAAGCAAGTTAGGCAGCCAGTGTGGTGTTGTTCTGCTTCCAGCAGTGACTGCTTATGCTGAGTGGCAGCGGATGGCAATGGTGCTAGCCAGCGCCTTTGTTCCTGAAGAGGCGTCTCTGTGAAGAGTGAACACTACCTCTCAGAGATGCACCCTGGGAAAAGTAAAAAATCTTCATCCTGTGTGGCCCAGGCATTCTTCAGATTGTTGTTTCCATGCTACCTGCCCTTGTACTGTTTGCCTGCCTTCTTTCCAGGAGCAGGCAAGCAGTACTCTCCAGGTTCTATCCTAGTCATGCCTGCTGACCTTTAAACACCAGGCTTTAAGACCGCTAGTTGTAAAAACTCAGGAAATTCAGCCTGTATTGTTTAGCAAGCCAGTGGCTTCAGGGAAACCTTCTTGTGCATTCCCCTGTGTGTTCTTATCTCTTTTCTTCTCTGTAACAATGGGTCCTCTCCCCATAGTACTGATCACAGACTGAATATGTAAGACTTAAGTAAAATTGAGAGGAATGATCCCATGACAATGGAGAAGATAGGCCACCAGAATTGTTTATTCATAGTGATCACATTACCAATATCTGATTTCTCCTGGAATCCTAATGAGGCTTGGGTAATTTGTTTTGTGTCACATCACAACATTATGCAAATGTGGAAATGATAGGGAATATTTACAGTGATGAAGACCCTGAAGGGAAGTATGGATCCAGAAAGACAAGTTCCTAGATATTTCTGCATTTCTTGTGATTTTAGACTCTCCTTCCCCCCACTCTTAACTCTGAGATTTATTTAACAATGGTTTTGAGACACTCAGAGTTTTGTTTGAATATCCTTCTATAACAGGTACCACTAGCAATGGTATTGGCCCGAGGAGTGAATGTTTTCTAGACATTAATTGGGGGCTTAATTCAGCAAAGCCACAGATTTATACTTAAATTTTCTTCAGTAATTTCCTAGTAATCAAGCCACATCTAAAGTAGTCACATAAAGGGAAATATTGTGTGTGGTTATTTTTCTTATGCTATTTCTCTAAGTTTTTAGTCTCATGTAGGTAAACGCTTGAATAAGAATAAAGCAAAGAGAGGTAGGTGTCTGAGGTATGATGTATAACACTGCAGACTATTACTTTTACACAGGAAATAGGAAAGATTCAAGACATACATATTCCTAGTCTAATATCTTCATATCTTACTTCACAAGATGCACATTTTCCTAGGCAGACCAGTCTCCTCTCCTGTTCTTCAGTTAAGGCAAAACTATGTGTTCCTCTTTCTTCATATATTTTCGCTTAGGAGTGCATTTTTAAAGCTGTTTTCATAGTATTTATTTCCCTTCTGGACTTTTTTTAAACTTGAACCAAGCTGTAAAGATGTATGTTTTTACCTGATAGCTATACCTCTTTAGTTGGTTAAGAGGTCTGTCTAGTTAAGTCTATAAAATAAATCTTGCATTTTTTAAAATTAAGTTAATCATGAATAAGTGTTACATTTTTAGGAGTTAGTTATTGACCACCAGTTTGATACCATCTCTAATTTGGGTGATCTGTTTCACCACCAGGTGGTTTCACCACCTGTAGTTATTGTCCATAACTAACTGTATAAGTGCTTATAATACAATAAATTGATTTTCTACATAAAAAAAAGAGCAAAAAGACAGAAAGAAAAGACTTTCTTAAAAATCTTAATTGGAAAGAAAGAAGTAAAACTATTTCTATTCACAGATGATCTGATCCACTATATACAAAATACCAATGAATCCACCAAAAAAAATGAAATCTGAAAAATTGCAGGATTGGTTTCTATATACTAGGAATGAATATTTCAAAAAGGAAAATAAGAAAACAATCACATTCACAACACCGTCCAAAAGAATAGAATCAATGGGAATTAATTTAACCAAGAAATGAAAGAATTGTGTACTACACACTATAAAACAGTGCTGGAAGAAATTAAAAAGAACTAAATAAATGGGAAGAAATCCCTTGTTCATGGATTGGAAGACTTAATATTGCTAAGATGTCAAGACTATCCAAAGCAATCTATAGAATCAATACAATCTCCATCAAAATTCCAAAGGTGTTTTTTCAAAAATGGAAAAGCTGATCCTCAAATTTATATGGAATTTCAAGGAATCTCAAATGGCCAAAAAAAAAAATACTGAAAAATAAAAGCAAAGGTACAAGACTCACATTTCCTGATTGCAAAACTTACTACAAAACTACAGTAATCTAAACAGTATTGCTCTGGCATACGGATGGATAAATCTACCAATAGAATAGAATTGAGAGTCCGACAATACATTCATGTATCCTTAACCAATTTATTTTTGACAAACATGCCAACATCACTCAAAGGGAAAAAATAATCTGTTCAATGAATATTGCTGGGACAATGGTATGGTTCATATGCAAAAAAAATGAAGTTAGATTCCTCCTTCACATCATACATAAAAATTAACTCAAAATGGATGGCATAATAAATGACATAAATATACCAGCTCTAACCATAAAACTCAAGAACAAAACACAAGAGTAAGCCTTCATGATCCTGATCAGGCAATGAATTCTTTGATGTGACACCAAATGTATAAGCAGCAAAAGAAAAAACAGATAAATAAGACTTCATAAAAATTAAAAACCTTTGTGGATCAAAGGATATTATCAATATAGCAACAAGATAATTTACAGAATGAGAGAAAATATTTACCAATTATATATCTAATAAGGGTCCAGTATGAAAAATATATGAAAACAAACAACTCACCAACAAGAAGACAAATGACCCAATTTTTTTAAAAAGCTAAAATATTATAGACGTTTCCCTCCAAAATATATACAAATGGCCATCAAGCACATAAAAAGATTCTCAACATTACTAATCATTAGGGAAATGCATATCAAACAATAATGAGATATCATATCATACTTATTAGAATAACTATTTTTTTAAAAAAGGAAAATAAGTTGGTAAACATGGAAAGAAATTGGAACTCTCATAAACTGATGGTGAGAATAAAAAATGGCTTAATCACCATAGGAAAGAATTTTGTGGTTCCTCAAAAAGCTAAATGTCGGGGTGCCCAGTTGGCTCAGTCAGTTGAGTGTCCAACTTCAGCTCAGGTCATAATCACACAGTTCATGAGTTCAAACCCTACATCGTCTCACTGCTGTCAGTACAGAATCCACTTTGGATCTTCTGTCCCTCTCTCTCTCTGCCTGGATGCCACTCATGCTCTTTCTCTCAAAATTGAATAAATAACTTTTTAAAAACTTAAATGTAAAATTACTATATTTATTACCTCCCCCAATTCCACTCCTATGTACATATCTCCAAATGATTGGAAAGGAATGTTCAGACAAGTATATGTAAATGAATATTCATAAAAGCTTATTCCATTCCCTTATAGTCAAAAGTGGATGAAACCCAAGTGTCCATCAGCTGAAGAATGGATAAAGAAAATGTGGCATATACACACAATGGAATATTATTCAGGAATAAAATTCTGGATATACTTTGAAAACATTGTTAGGTAAATAAGCCAGATAAACAAGAAACGTTTATCGTGTGATTCTATTTGTATGAAACATAACCATGAGTTTGGGTTTAAATGGACTTCCCCCCTCAAAAAAAGGAAATAAATTGTGGTGATGGTTGCATTATAAAGATAGTTACTGCCACTGAATTGTACACATAAAACTGGTAAATATGGTAAATTTTACATTAAATAAAAGATAACTCAATAAAAGAAATAACCTAACAAAACTTTATCCAAAAGTATGCATCCTATAGATAATGTATACTAAGCTCTACTTCTAGGTATAATTTGTTGAGAAGGCCATGGAATTCTGATACTTTTTTGGGAAAGTCTCATTAAACTTGGAAAACTGCTGATAGCAAGAAAAATATGAAGCCTTGTTTATCCAAACTGTCCTATCACTGTTTTCCAAAGGAGAGTTGAGATACATGAGCATGCTTATATTAAGTAATTTAGGGTAGTTTGGGTAAAAATTACACTAAGAAGTTAATCATATATTTTCCCAATCTTATTATCTCAAATTAGAGTTTGCCTATAAGATACTTAGCATCAATATTAAAGAGACAATTTAGGACTTAGAAGTTTTCTTTTTATGACCTTGTTCCTAATATGCCAAAACTGGAACACTGTCCTTGGTGTTATTGTGAATATTAAAACAAGTTTTGATGAAAAAATTTAAGAAATCATCTTTGGGTAAGTCATAAAAACTCTGATTTTCTGAATCTGTCTTGATCTGAAGGTTGAAACATAAATATATATTTTTTTCTGTTTGAGCTCTTTAACACTTATGGGAATTGTGTCGCATTTACTAACAGTAAGCTGACTTTCACTAGTGTCAAAACTAATCAGATCAGGTCAAAGAGGCAATCACAGATTTTCCTTTCTTGAAGTTCAGTGACTACAAACACTTCTCATACCTCTGTGTGGTTTATATTATGCAGAAGGTTTGATAGGTGCATAGAAAACCATTGTTGGGAGCTAGAGGAGCAAGCTCTAGGATGAACACACAATGGAATATTATTCAGGAATAAACTTCTAAAGCAAAGCCCAGGTAAGTGCTCTCTGCCGTTGCCAAATTTGGGATAACTACAACTACCACTTTATGCACAAGGCCACTGCTATCACTATTGCAATCAGAGCTGTGATATCAGAAAGGTGCATCGCTGGAGTAAGCTGCGGAATCAAAAATATTCTAGTTTCAAAACCATCCCATCATGAATGTGCATAAAATACGTATCCTGCACTTCACTTCCCTTTTCACATACCTCAGCTTTGAATTGTCAGAACTGGTTGCAGAACCCAAACTTTAAGGAGATTGGAAAGGATGTTGAGCAAGTTAATCATATTTTCCATACAGGAAAAGCACAAATTTTACATTTCTTTTCCATCTCTTTAACAAAATATAAAACTGATTGATTTTTATAAAATAAATTTTACTGACTCAAAGATCAAAACACAATTTATGTGCTTGATCAGTCAGAATTTGAAAGTGAAAGTCAACATGAGTTATGGATATTACGTGTATGAAGGGCAGTTTTATGGTTAAGAGATGCAAAATTTCATTCTTCCTTGTGAGTAGTACACAAAGTTTTTGTTTATTTGTTTCTTTTTTGTTTTTTTTTAATATGATGATAATCATTTGAATGTATTAAATCCTATCCCAGAAATCCAACTCAACATAAAAACTTGAATACTATTCTATGATTAGTTTTCTAAGCCCTGATTATCTTTGGAGCACTGTCTATAGTTTAGATGTATCCTCTGTAAATTCCTACTGCTGTTCAGAGAAAAGATTTATGAAAGTATAAATCCAAATGCATTATCCTTATTTCTTATTAATCTGCCTTCCTACATCTAACTCCAAAAAACATTCTGATCTGCACAATGCATTAACTCCACAATTTTATCACCACCACTTCTGTCATGGAGTCTAAATCATTCTTAGTCATTTTGATTATTATAGGTTTTAGATTAAACAGGGATAATTTAAACAGCTATAATATTTTCTTACACAGATAATAAGAACCCCTGAAATTCAATGGCATCAGGAAAAAATGTCTTAAGCTTCATTAATAGATGCAGTTCTATTATTATTTCTGTTGATGTATTTTAAATGTGTTTTGAAGAGATAATGTTCTGATGTATCTATGGCATATGTGAGTGTGTGTGTGTGTGTGTGTGTGTGTTTTACAATGAAAATAATTTCATATTTCAAGGGTGACTATCTGAGAATCAATCCTGTACATTCTCAAAATACCTAAGCCCTTTTGACCTCCTATTTTTCTTTCTACATAAGGTTTTGAAAACTTGATAAGTTAATGTCATTACTAAATTGTTTGTCACCACAAATTGAATCTTTAGTATTACGGCTTTTATCATTGACCCTTATAACATGAGTGTCAAAATATCAATATTTATTTTCAATAAATAGATTTACAATTTTACCACTGTAGGCCCTCAACCAGGAATTATAAGGCTAAGTAAAACAAACAAACACACAAACCGAACCACCTTTTAATGGCATTACGATATTTATTTTAAAATATTTTCCTGCAAGGTTGCTCAGAGTACTATCCTAACAATATTTTAATGCATCCGTATTTCCTTCTCTGAATATTATCTATTAAATATTTACTTTAAACTCAGAGAAAGTGAGAGAAGACAGTGAGTATCAAGAGAAACAAAACAGAAAAAGATATAATACTTAATCAAAAGCTTTTCAGGCAAAGTTACATTGATAGAAAAATGAAGATGACATTAATATTAAAATGAAATTGCTAGTGCAGATAATGTACATATGAAACTGTTTATGATTCTTCTGTTTCTACAAATCCTTAAGGAAAAGCTTACAGAAGACTAAGTGAGAAAAGCATTGTCTTTTCAACACAAAATATTTTCTGTGTTTTAAACTGTTCCATTTACTTATTCAATCTTCATCTACGGAAAAATTCTAAGTGTAATATTTGTCATAGTATATCTAACTATACTTTAAAAAATTAAAGTATTTTTGGTATTTCATGATGGAACAAAATATGACAGACTAAAGATAAATTTTCAAAATGTGACTACGACAAGATATATAGAATTTGAACATAATAGAAAATCGGTATAGAAATCATAAAATTCAGGCTCTGGTTGAAACTTAACGAATTGGCAACCCCTAAAAGTTGTTTTGTTTGTTTTTGTTTTGTAAAAGTTGTTCCTTGGTTGGGAAGCACACATATGATACATTATGTTTGCATGGGAGAAAAGTTGGAGACAGCAAGGAAAACATAAAGTGAGATAGATCATTGTTCCATGATCCTTAGAAGAAAGCTTTTGGTTTTGGGGGGTTGCATTTGTGTTTGCTTGTTTTAGCATGGCTCTGCCTTATCATGAAGTGCTCGCCATTAGAAAACTTGCTTAAAATCAATCTGAAAGCAAACTTAAAACACAATATTCTCTCTACATTGGATTGCCTTATTGTAGATTTCAGTTACCCAACAGAAGGCAAGGTTGTAGACAATTGTTAATTTATCAGGAAGTCATTCTAGAAGCTCTAAAAGGAAGAACAGCTGACAAATGTTCTTGAGGGACAGTGTGTACCCCTATGAATAGCACTATAAATTAATTAAACTTAAGAAAGAATAGGTTGTCTTCAGTGTTCCTCAGTTTTGATTAAGAAACAGGCACAAAAGTGGACTTCTAATGGATTAGAGACATAATTTTGAAAGGAAAAACTACAAAGCAAATAGAAGAAAATTTAGGAAAATAGCTTTGAGAACTGGAGTGGAGAAGAACTGCAAAAATTAAAGTCAGGAACAAATTGTATGACATCAAAATTATGTTTTTATGTTCAACACAGTTAACCAAGGACAAATGTATTAGGCAAACTAGGGAATGGAATTTGCAATATCCAAAAGTAAAAGTTGATTAATATGTACAATGTACGTGTTGCTTCTCCAAAACAACTAGAAAAACACAACTCTGTCAGAAAAAATAATTGGCAAAGATCATGAACAGGTAATTTACAGAACAGAAAATTCTGAAAGCTAATATGTATATTGAAGAGATGGTCACATTCATTGGCAAACTATATCTATAAGGAGATTTTACTTTATGCAAATTAGGGAGCTGGCTAATCCAAACCTTTTTGAAGATAAGAGAATATAAGAAGTCTTATGTGCTGCTACCAGGAATGTAGATTGGTATAATCATTTGGGTTAGCTATAGAACTTTACCCACACTAAGTATTCACCTACCTTATTACACAAAAATTCTATTCATGGATATATACTCCAAGAAATTTTCACACAGGGCCATAAAAGCAATTTACGAGAATGCTCATTTTATCATTATGGTTGAAATGCGGTCAATCAATGTGACCATTCCTGGGACAAAGGTGAGGTAAAATATGGGGGTTAGAGAAATACGATGTATATATGGTGCATCTATAGATCTTGAAAAACATCTTGTTCAATGAAAAAAGCAAAAAGCAACAAAATACATAAGCAATTTCATTTACATAACTAAAAATTCATTTGTACAAAGCAACACTATTTGGTTTATGCAGACATATAAATAATATTTGGCAACACATTAGATAAGGTTATCTATGTCCTTGAACATATTTATATTAGCTGAATTAACATTCATGCCTCCTAATCCAATTTTATCTTTTTTATTGTTTACTGAACATTGTGGGAGATATTGCAGAGACAGTGGATTTTGTTATCCTGCTCTGGAAAGTACTGCTTTATGTTGAAAGAGTCAGTTAACTTCACTGGGCTCATTTTCTAAACTGTCTTTCCATGCAGTGGGCAACAGTTGAAACTTCCACTGAATTTTTTCAGCTATTCAGCTAATGTTAACATCAGGCCTCAGGTGAGAAACTTTATATAGAATACCTCATTTATAAATAAACCAAATTAACTGAAACCCAGATATTTGGGGTCACCTTTTCTGTAGCTCTGTACTTTTGTGGCATATTCAACCTCATGTTTCAGCTACGTAAGCAATCCTAGTCTCCATCCATTGACTCCACAAATCAATAACACCCTGGGTTTTTCCTTAAGTTCCACCTATCCTGAGCCCTGAGTACTAATGAGTCCCTCAGGCAAAATGCCACATAAATGTAAATCTCACTTGGATCAAATATCCTCTTCTAAAATCTGGCTCACCTTCAGGTCTGTTTATTCATCCACAAGTACCTTGAAATGTATATTTTAAACATATTGTCCCAATTTTATCATTGCTATCTTGGAATAGTTATTCCAGTACAAGATGCTCTGATAATATTGGTACATATGAAATAATACATAAGTTAGTTAATACACATATAAACAAGCATTTCAAGAAAGCATTAAAATAATCTTCCAGCTTAGGGATATATTTATCATAACTTCCAAAGGTTTTCTACATCATGAGAAATTCATTTTGATAACTTTTAACACTGTGATAATCTAATTAGGCAAATAATCTGAGTTTCTCCAAGATATGTGCCTGCCTTTGTTTTGTGGACTTTCCTCGCAGCATGGGCCCCAAACACGTCTTCACTCCCTCCTCAAACCAAGAAACCGCTACTGCCTCATGCCCCCAAGCCAGAAGAGACGTTGTCCTCTCAGCACTTGACAAAGGAAGAAAAAGGACAGCAAGAAACAACTAAGCATATTGATGAAGTACAAAATGAAATAGACAGACTAAATGAAAAATCCTGTGGGGAGGTTTTTGAAGTAGAACAGAAATATAACAAATTCCACCAAACTTTTCTTTTCAGAAGAGATTGGTTGGAATTGATCACCCAAATCCCAAATTTGGGGTAACAACATTTGTCAACCATTCACAAGTCCTTTCACTGCTTGGGAGGAGGATGAAGAGGCACTGCATTATTTGACAAGAGTTGAAGTGACAGAATTTGAAGATGTTAAATCAGGTTACAGAATAGATTTTTATTTTGATGAAAACCCTCACTTCGAAAATAAAGTTCTCTCCAAAGAAAATCGTAGGGATGAGAGTGATGATCTATCTTCAAAGTCCACTGAAATCAAATGGAAATCTGGAAAGGATTTGACAAACGTTCAAGTCAAACATAGAATAAGGCCAGCAGGAAGAGACAGCGTGAGGAACCAGAGAGCTTCTTCACCTGGTTTACTGACCATTCTGATGTGGGTGCAGATGAGTTAGGAGAGGTCATCAAAGGTGATATTTGGCCAAATCCATTACAGTACTACCTGGTTCCCAATACGGATGATGAAGGGGAAGGAGAAGAAGATGATGATGATGAAGAAGGATTGGAAGATATTGATGAAGAAGGAGATGAGGATGAAGCTGAAGAAGATGAAGATGATGGGGGGGGGAAGGAGAGGAGGATGAAGGAGAAGATGACTAATGAAACACTGATGGATTCCATCCTTCTTTATTAATTTTCTCCAGTCCCTGGGAGGCAGTTGCAGTCTTTTTTTTTTTTTCCTCCTCTTGTGCTCATTTGCCCTATTTTTTGAAGACTTTTTTCTCTCCCTTTATACCATGTTTCTCAATTTATTTTGGGGGGTTGGGGAGGGAGATACCTTGAGCAGAATACAGTGGGAAAAGAATATCTACCCCTTTCTGATCCAAATTTGTTTATATCCCTTTCTGTCTCAACAAAAACTTGATGGAATCAACACCATCATGCTCTGTGGGAAAAAAGAAAAACCTTCTGCTCCCCTAGCTCTGTTGGAAGCTGGAGGGTGCTAGGCCCCTGTGTAGTAGGTCATAGAGTTCTAGCTTTTCCCCTCCCTTCTTTGTATACTGGGCTCAGATATTACACTGTGTCTCTATGTCAGTATGGACAGTTAGCATTTACCAACATGTATCTGTCTACTTTCTCTTGTTTAAAGAAAAGAAAAAAAAAACTTTTAAAAATGGGGTTTTAGAAGTTCAGGATTTGAGATGTTTGGGTGGGTTAAGTGGGCATTTTGACAACATGGCTTCTCCTTTGGCATGCTTGGTTGCGATGTTTCACAGACATCCTTGAAGTTGAAGGTAACTTTTTAAAATAAAATTCTCTCCTAATGATGACTTGAGCCCTGTCACTCGATGGGAGAATCGGCAGAACCTGTAGGATCTTATTTGGAATTGACACTATTGTATTAGACAATGTTTATTTTTATTTATTTTTAAGTAAATAAGTATCCTGTTTATTTTTAAATTTTCTTTTTGTTTTCACTGGAGAGGAAAAAGGATGCTCAGTTTTAAATGTTAAAAGTGTACCAGTTTCTTTGTTACAATAAAATCATATGTATACTCACATGCACAGACACACAGAATCTAATGAGGCAAAATATCAAGATACATTGTTAAATTATATTGGTAACGTCTGCACTCTGAACTTCTCAACAGAGCAAAGTCCTTTAAAGTATGGATAAGCTTATATTTCCAACCTCAACATCCTAACTTCAAATCCGGCTTTATACTCTACACTCCTAGCCATATGGACTACATGGTTTTGTATATTTCCAAAGGCACCAATCTTGCTGTTCCTTAGAGGTATCATAATTTTCTTAACCTCTCCCACCTTCTACACATAGAATTTGTCCTGTTCTTCCCCAGGAAAGTTCACAGAAATAAATATAATTGCTTCTCACCTTGCTTATCTAACTTACATTGTTCTTAAGGATCCTCCTTAAATTTCACATCTTAGGAAGCATCTCCTAATATTTTAAGACAATATTCATGATCCCATATTACTATTTTCATCTGTCAAGTTAACACACATTACATGTTATTGTCATCATTTTCTCTATCTTCAAAATGGAATAGAAATGCAATAAATACTTTTTATTCACCATTTTAGCCTCCATAATCTATACCAATGCTGAATAAAAATTTATTGAAAGAATGAATATAGATGAATAGATGAATGAATGAGTTAATGACATTTTGTGTCTCCCAAAAAGAAACTCTTTCAGAAAGAGGGATTGGTATAGAGGCTGTGGAAGGAGTCAAAATATTTTTAGGTTATAAAACATCCCTCAAATTATGTCTTGTAGGTAGGCACTTCTCAATTTATCCTAAAATCTTACCTTGGCTCCAGAGACAGTACAAAAACAGGAAATAATAATTCATATGTTAATTATGAGATGTACCAAATTAATTATTTGATTTAATGAATCTAACCCTTTTAAGCAACACTAATTCAATGGGATATAAAGCTCAAATGGCACCTTATAGACACAGAAATATATAATCATGATTAAAAAGGTGATACGTATTTCACTAAATTTTTTGAGCTGTTATTTCTTTAATTCTCTCCATATTAAAGAGACTTGAATTTGAGAAAATAAGGATAAGGGAACTTTGAGAAACACAATTAAAAGATAGGAAATAGATTAACGTTCTTGTGAATGAAATAGGTGATTTTTCTCAAAGTAAAATTATTTTCATTATACTTAATTTGAACTTTTTTCAGATTTGAGGGCACAGAAATAATGGTAGAATTGAGTTAATACATAATAAACAGTGCTGACTGATGTACATGGCTCTGAAACAGATTTACTTAAGAAAAATTAAATATATGCAATACACTGCAGGGAGTTTTCATATGAAATTCCATTTTCTAATAGAATTTTTAAAATACAAATCTGATGAAAACTGATTTTATAAGTACCATTCTATATACTTTCTCTGAGCTTAGAGATAAGGTAGAAGCCAGGAGTGACATAACTCAAATGTACAAACTTTAAAAATAAAAGTTTTCCATTTTAAATTTTCAGTAAAGTTTAATCCTAATGTTTTATAGCTACCACTCAGACTGGATTCTTGCTTACTTTTATGCTTGAATAACACACCCTAACATAATTATTGAAGATGTATAGACTGAAATATCCTAAATATCCTAAGTGATAACTATTCTCTAATTTGACAGTAGAGAGAACATTTTCATTAAATTCATTGCAAAGGAAATTAATGAATATTGTGATATTTTGGATAGTTACAATAATCTTATAAAAATTCTAAGAAGGAATCCAAAGGTCAATTCAGAATATGTCTGCATTAATTATCCTTTGCTGTTTTACATTTTAGTGGCTTAGGACAACACTCGTGTATTATCTCAAAACTCCTATAGGACAGAAAAAGTAGACTCAACTGGGATCTCCGATTGTGGTCTTACAATGTGGAAATCAAGGTGTTGGGAAGGATGAGCTCTTCTCTGGAGGCTTTGGGGAAGAATCCCCTTTCAGGCTCACCTAAGTTGGCTAAATTCAGTTCCATGACTTGGAGACATGAAGTCCCTCCTTATTGACTATCAGCATAGACCACTCAGCGAGTAGAGACCACTTTCCAGTCCCTCCACATGATGCCCTGCATTTCAAGTCAACAACAGCATGTCAATCTCAGGCTTTCTATTTTTCTAACTTCCACCTTTTCTTAGTAGCTGGAGAAAACTCTCTTTTAAAAGGCTTATGTGATTAGGCCCACATGATAATCCAAAGTAATCTCTTGATTTTAATGTAAATTGACCATAATTATATATGCAGGGTCATTTAAAAATTTTTTTTAAGATTTTATTTTCAAGTAATCTCTACACCCAACCTGGGACTCAAATCTACAACCCCAAGATCAAGAGTCACAGTTTCTTTCTCAGTCACAGATCAAGACTGAGCCAGCCAGGAACCCCTCTTCAAAATCCTTTTTGCTATGGTGTGTAACATATTCACAGTCATGAAATATGATCATGTCCACAGTTTCAAGTATTAGTGCAGGTAATCTTGGAGGGCCATTTTTAGAGTACTGACTTCCATATTCATTAGAAAAAAACCTCGATTTTTACATTTATGCTAACAAAAATACATCACTTCTATAAATTTCCCTTTTTAATTTAGAAAAAGAAAACATTCCCTTTGATTTAATTGCCAGTTTTAAAGAACTAATTTTCAGATCATTTGTTCTACTAAGAAAATAACTTCAAAAACATACAGGTAAATTAATGGCTCATGAGTGTGAAGCAGATAAGCATAACAAAGATAAAGTAGAAAAGCAATGATGAGCAAATTGTTGAGCCAGGAAAGTAAGATCATCATTCCCACATAAATCACAGAATACCTCCAAACACACACTATGCTCTGTTTCTAGTCATCAGAGAAATCAAGGGGCCAACAATAGTGTCAGATCATTCCAAAGAGATTTGTTGTGCAAGATGTTTCTTGGATGATTGCCTCCTTGGGAGTGTTGGAACATGTTTCTAGCAATTCAGTTGTAAACAAATACTTAGTGTTGTTATCTTTAATAAGCCTCTTAGAGAAATGATAAGTATTCAAGTCTGAATAGTTTTGGATTTTTATTAATGGGCCAAGTCTTCCTGGGAATTTCAGACATTGATGGAGGCAGTGTCTTCTTTATGATATTTAGACGTTTCATTAACCTGGAAAAAATATCTAACAAAACCTCAGAACAATATGGTTGAAATAGTGGTGGTTATAAAGTGTTACAGAGGAGGAATTTTTTCTATGAATCCACAGTGTTAAGGTGAGGTGAGTTATCTATAAACTAATATAAAACACAACTTTTAAACTAATATCTTATATGTGTCTGTTTTTAATAGCAGGCTATTTATATCTTTATACTATGTGAATCATAATTTCATGGAGTATGTTCATTGAAAGCCAACATTAAATTGATTCAAATTTTCAGTCTAGCTCAATTTGATACCATAATTTTATAGCTATAACTTTTCTATACAGGTTGAATTTTTCTTGTGATAAAAATCTAGTGGAAGCCTTCAGTCATGTGCAACCAAGAGGGTCTAAAAGTGAGTTGTGCTAAGACAATATCTGTTGTATGCAGCAGGATTATCATGAGTCTTTCTCATGGCATCTGCACTGTGCTCTTCTGTTCTGAAGAACACATTTCAGAAAAAATGGAGATGGAGTCCATGTCTTTGATCCAAGAGATCTCTGAAACAAATTCAGAAGGCAGCATTACTTCCAAGTGAAACTAGAGATTTTTCAGGGGCCAGAGTGGAAAGAATAAAGCCTTGAGGTGTTCAGATTTATCTCTGCCTGATTCATCTCCAGGACATAAATCCGTCTGAGTTTTATACAAAGCCTAACAAATTGCCAGGCACATAATAATGTATAGTTAACACACAATAGACACAATAGACATTCAATTAGTATTAGGTATTGATTGAGAGCAAGGTAATCTCCCAACTGAATACACCAAAGTATGATAATCACACTCTTACATTCAATAAAAATGAAAATCATTAGGGAAAGACTTACTAGACAACATTCGGAGTAAAACTATTTGTCAGGGAAGAGAGATAAAAACCTACTCTAAGTAACTATTTCAAAACACTCCAAATCCTATATCTGACTAGAATGTCAAATAATAAATATAAATGTAAAAATTTCTTCACTGAACTATGGGACAAGAACAAGTGAAAATTGCTTTATTTTGGTATATAAATAAATTATTTTTATGATGTTTATGATGTTTAAAACTTAAAAAATGTCTTAAATAGTTGAACAATCAACTACTTGTTCTGACTTCGGATTTTTTTGTCTTGAATGTATTGGTCTGACTCATTTCCTGCCTATTAGCCATGACATAGGCACTTTATTTAAATATGTCAACATTTGTCTGAGTAAGGTCATCCAAAAACATGGCTGAAAGTACCGATAGAGTACACACTTCTTTATCCTGCTGTGTCTGCTGCTTCTGAGATGTTGAAAGCATTCATGATTTTTGAACTGCTAGGAAGCATGAATGACCCCAAGACATTTTATAAGGTTTATAAATGGTGTACTGTGGTAATACCTTTTATTAGTTTCCACGAGTTAGATTCCCTGTTATCTGCAAATGTTTTTAATGTCTCTAATGTCATATTAGTTTCAGTGGGTAAAAACCTTTTAAGAGTACTGAGTGACTTCCAGACCACAGGGAAATAGTTCTATATACAGCTTTTTTTAAATGTAAGTTAAGGTTATATTTTATTTTTGGCTCCAGCCCAGTTAACATTTAAGTTTTTGACTTATAAAAAATACTTGACTTACAATAAAATATTTTAATTATTTGAATTTTTATTTCAGATCTCAAAAGCTATTTTCCATATAGAAAAACTGTGTCTGATGCGATACTGGAAATTGGAAAGAACGTGGTTGAGATGTGAAAATTTCCCTGCTTGATAAAGCTATGCACGGTGGAGGGCAGAAAGACAGTGGGGCAGACTAACAGGTCAAATGGCCAGGCTCTGAATGGATCTGCTAAGGAGGAACTGCTCCAATTATTTGATTTGTGTAATAATTTGTCATGAATCTTTGGCTATATATTTAGCCATATATTTATTCAAAAGTATGCAAGGCCATGGTGGTAGGCATTTCAGCCTCAGGATGAATGAAAGAATTTGTACATTCTAGATGACAATGGAAAAATAGAAAAATCAGTAAGGGAAGCAATGGGGTGGATATTGTTATCATAGAAGCTAGGGATTATTGGTTGAAAAAGATGTTGCTATCAAGAGAATTTACCTCTTTCTAACAAGAGAGAGTTGTTCAGGAAAACCTATGAGGAGATAATATTTAAGTTGAAACTTGAAGAGTGAGAAACATCAATCATAGGAAGAGTAGGGAAAAACTTTTTTAAAAGAGAACAGTGCATGTGTGAAGAGTTTAAGGAATTAAAAAAAAGGTTCATTTTGAGTAAATGAAGGACTAGTGGGCCTGGAACTTCAAGAGAAATGAGTCAAGGATGCAAATATAATATAGGCCTTGAAGTTCATTGTAAGGAGTTTGGATATTAATCTAAATGCAATGGGAAGCCATTGATAATTGTAAACTTTGGGTTTTCTGTTAAAATAATGGCTCTGGTTCCTGAGTGAAGACTAAATTGGATTGAAGAAAAATGGTAGGAAAGGAGACAAGAGAATGTCACATATACCAAGGAAGGAATATTAATGACATGCTGTAGGATTGATGAGGCGGAGACTGATAAAAGTGGATAGATTCATCATGTAATTTGGAGGTCGAATCAACAGAATTTGCTGATGAAATGAATGTGGAGGAATGAGGTAAAATCAGAAATCAAAAAGGAAGGCACAGATTTCAGGCTCAAGCAATTATATGTATGATGAGACGTTCACCAAGATTGCGGGAAATACTATCAAGTTCTATAATGATGGAGGCTGACACAATGAATTTCTCTGACAACTAAAAATCCTAGGGATACTCACAAGGAAAATATTGTCTTGGGAGGGGGAATTTTCTATTATTTAAATTGTTAGAAGTAGTCTAATGTGCATTATCTGATACATAAATTTATTATTCATTTTCCAGTCTATTATGAATTACTTTTTTGTAACATGAAGAACAAGCCTGATATAAAATTAATGTGTGAGATCTGAGTGAAGCAAGACAAGTTCATACCACCCACATTTTTTTCAGATACTCTATTTTTCCACAAGTGTGAGCAAAGCTTTCTTAATATTTATTTTATTGTGGTTGGTATAAAATTATTGGAACAGCTCATGAAATGAAAATATCAAGAATCACAGAGTAAAAAATCCTGACAAATAGATTACATTGGCAAGATATTTAAAATAAAAACCTAAGGAAGACATAAGTAATTTGGGTCAAAATTTAATTTGACAATTTATTTTACATATTTCTATTGTGGGAGCTAGCCTCCAAGATGGCCCCAATAATCTTGACCTCCTGGTATTCACATTCTTTTACAGTCAGTCCCCTCCCACCTTATATCATGGCTAGTCTCTATAACCAATAGAATATGCCAGAAATGATGGCATGTCACTTCTAAGGTAGATCTTTAAAGACATTGTGGCTTTTTCCTCTCTGTCGGATCAGTGGTTCTGGGAAAGCTAGTTCTCACAAAGTAGGAAGTCCATGTGGTAAGGAACTGAGGTTTCTGGAGACAAGCTAATAAGGGACAAAGGCATCCTATCCTACTAGCAGCCACATGAGTTAGGAAGCAGATGCTCCAGCCTTCCTGAGTCCTTCCTTCAGAGGACTGCATCTCTGGCCAATATCTGGACTAAAACCTCATGAGAAACTCTGAGCCCCAATTACCAAGTTCCCAGCTTATGGAGGCTGTGAGATAATAAACACTGTACGTTTTGGGGAAATTTGTTATACAACAATAAAAACAAATATGTTATTTAAAAAAATACAAGAAAATAATAAATCTTTAAAATATGTGAGCATTTTATATTATACACTTGGACAAAATATTGATATATTTTTGAGATTCAAGTCTACTGACATTATGTTAAATATATCCTTTTGTTTGTTTTGAGACTTCTAGTTAATTTCCTATTTTTTTCTGGTGTATGTTGAGGAGGAGATAAGGGAGTCATAAAGTCATGCTCACAGATGGAAATTCACCTTTGAAAAGGGACTGATGGAGAAGCTGTCTGAGAAGTATGTATTAGGACTTGCAATGTGACATCTGTAGCTACAATTATGAAAAAAAAAAAGTGCTGCCTGGATTCAAGAGTCACAGACCTAAATGTCTTATCAATGAATTGAAAACTTGGGGATAAAGAGAAGAAATGAGACAAGGAGCAAAAGGCATGGGGCTAAGACTTGGTATCTGTGTTCTGCTGATACCAGATGTGTGACATGTTCTGGGAAGAAAAAGAGGTGAGTGAGATATTTTGAAAATACAGCACAATCTCTTTGAAAAAATCACAATGGGGATTTGCACAGTAAAGAAACTTATTTACCTAATTTTCACCTTCTTTGTCAGTCTCTTTGGAATGCAATAACAAAATACCACAGGACAGGACGGATGGCTTAAACAAGAGAAATTTATCCTCTTATACTTTTGAACCTTTAGTCCAAGATCAAAGTGTTGGCAGCTTTGGTTGATGCTGAGGCCTCTCTCATCTTGCAGATGGCTGCCTTATTATGTCCTCATCTGTCCTTTTCTCTGTGTGTTCACGTTCCCTGGTGCCTCTTTTTTGTAAGTCCTATTCTCTTCTTCTTATAAGGACACCAGGCATTTTGGATTAGTGCCACCTATGTGACCTCATTTAACTTTAATTACCTCTGTAAAGGCCCTATCTCCAAATATAATCATATTCTGAGGTACTAGGGTTTAAGGCTTCAACATTTGAATGTAAGGGAAACATGATTCAGTCCATAACACCCACCTTTCCAGAAATGATTTGACTGTGGTAACCTCTACTCATATTAAAGGACATCTCTGATGTCTAAGAATTCATCAGATTGGTTTCCAAAGTACCTTTTATTTGGGAGAAATAAAAGTAGTCCTTATACTACAATATTCTCAAAACAGTCTCTTAAAAATTAGTGTCTACTCCCACAGTCTTCAAAGGAAAATTTATCCCTGCCCAATGTGATTGACATTTCAGTCATTGGGTCAGTGTGACACAATCAAGAAAACAGAAGTCATTTTGCTAATTTCAAACAGGTAGAATTTAACCCAGATTAAAAAAAAAAAATTCTAAAGTTGTTGAAAGGGCTACAAGAGCAAAGGAAAAACAAAGGGTCCTTAGATGAGCAAAAGAAAGAAAGGTAATATTGAGAAATTGTTCAGCTCTTATTCTGGAACTCAGAAGTGTGCAACTGCTGCCATATTCTGGACACTTTGTTACATTTGGTTTTGGATCCAGCCCAAACAGTGCAGCTGTGACCAGAGCTAGAGTGTCAACAGGCGTGCTGCCTCTGCTCAGGTTGCAGGAATCCAAACTTACCTTATCCCTCTTGTTGCACAAGGCGACCTCCAGCAACTCACATATTTACAGAGAAAGAAGACAGATGTTTCTCTCTTTTTTCTGCCTTGTGATTTCCCAACACTATTTCCTGTTGGCAGTGCCTAGAGAAAGCCCTTAGCAAGGCAGACTGGGAAAGAGTGTGAGACTCTCATCCTCAGCAGTTTGACACTGAAAGACAGGTAAGGAGCTAACACAGCAGTGGCACAGCCTGTGGCTGATCGTATTGTATGGTTAAACAAAGCAAATACAGTTACAATCTTTGCAAATGAAAGGAAAATGTTGCAAATAACACAATGACTGATTGAATATCAAAGTGTTAAGAAGCCTTTATGAAAACTGAATTCACAGGGGCACCTGGGTGGCGCAGTCGGTTAAGCATCCGACTTCAGCCAGGTCACAATCTCATGCTCCGTGAGTTCGAGCCCCGCATCGGGCTCTGGGCTGATGGCTTGGAGCCTGGAGCCTGTTTCCGATTCTGTGTCTCCCTCTCTCTCTGCCCCTCCCCCATTCATGCTCTGTCACTCTCTGTCCCAAAAATAAATAAACGTTGAAAAAAAAATTTAAAAAAAAAGAAAACTGAGTTCATTTTCAGATATTTTTGCAAAAATGATCATGGTTTTGTATATAAGTCAAATGTGAAATCCAGTAGGTGATCCCATCCTATTGCATGGTATTGAAAAATGGTGCAAAAATCAAGATGCTATCCTTTATTTCTAAAATTAGTATAATAATAACCTAAAATTTGTTAGAAAGGTAATGCTCTTAACTGATTTCCATTATTTTTCATCTTATTTTGTAAGATAATGTGCAAATTAAAGTATTATAATTATTTACCATGCAATTACCTTCTGTAAGTGGATTCAGTTAAATTGGACTTTTCCTGCTACCAGTTTTACTGAGATAAAGGGAACTTCTCTAACACCTGTCAACATGCTGCAAAACCATTTTCCATTAAATGTATTTTGGGGAACACTGGTATAAAAATAAAAGATTTGACACAATGGCTGCTTTTATAGAAACTGGAAAATTTGGTTTGCTTTATGATTGATGTGAATTTTCAGGAGTATGTAACTAGGTACAAGTTTTTTTAAGGGTAAAATATAAACAAAAGAATCTGTGTGTTTCTTTTCTAGCCAACAATTCTGATATATGTGCTACGGGCTTTAGTTCAATATTAGTGTGTTTGTTGCTCATGAGTTCCTAAAGTTCTGTACTCCCATGATGTAGAGTAAGGTTAGCCTAGAGTATATTTTTTAAACAGCATAATAACATTTCATTGAAGGTCTGTTCTTACCTTGTGTGTTTCACTGATATCCACATGATTTCTTAATTTTGTTTCTATATTACTAAGGGAGGTAGGCAGATGGTTAAATAAATGCTTCAAGCATGTTAAAATTAAACCTGACATTTCTGATTACCTTAGCAGATATTGCCACTGACTTGCTACAATGTAATTTTAGGATAACTTATTCTAGACTTTTCATATTTTACATAAAATTTAATTTCAAGCATTAAAATTATTACATGGCAAACTATATTTGTATGACGACAGAGCTGGTAGCCACATGCATGCTTCTTAATTTTTTTATGATACTGTCTAAAATTATGAAACTCTTTTTGAATTATAATTAGGATCTTAAGACAAATTAATACTTTCACAAACTTAGTAGCATTGTCAAGTTCACGAAATTTTCAGTGAAAAGTCACTTGGAGCCATTCTGAACTGTGACCTTTCTGGCGTCCAAATATAATAGTCTCTTACGGGTTTCATCCCTGAAAGTATGACTAAGCCATGTTTGGTTGTGCCAAGTGACTAATTAATCATAGGAGGAATATTTAGGAGGCGTGTGGTGATCCATCTGGCAAGTGACCTAGAGAAGAAGGAACTTTGCTCATCCCTATATTGCCTTCTTTGGAAGTAAGGTGTTCTATTTCTGCCTTCACAAACTCATCATCTTCCTTGGAGGAAGACATGTATAAGCTCATTTTTAGGCTAACTGCAAGAATAAAATGGCCATTCTCAACTTTGGTGAAATAGGGAGATAGACACAGGACCAAAATTTAAGATACGCATCATGTGTAAGCACATAAACTGAGTTGCTTAGCTGTCGCAAATGGGATCAATAATAAAGCTGTAATTAGTTGGGCTAACATTTAAAAGAAAGATCTCTATGCTTGGTTACTGAATAGTGAGTGCATTTATAATCCCCTACGTATTATTGGAATTTTTTTTTTATTCTTGGAATTTTGAGACAAGATGGTAGCATTAACACATTTTAAAACTTGACAATCTGTTTCAAACTTATGAGAGTAATTAAAAAAACTATTAAAATAAATGTCAGTGTGTAAAAACAAGATGAAGTTTTCCATAAACCAATGTTAAAAGAAAAGCCAAGCTTCTGAGTTAGTATTGAAGTCACAAGGTCCTATAAAAGTTGGCATAAGGTACAAGCTTTAAGAACTAGTGTTTTTATGCATGAACCATCAGGTCAAGTATGCATGATCAATGTCAGAAAAATGATACTGACATCCATGTTTGAGGTGAGTACTGAGATTACACTTGTGAATGATAAACAGGAGAGAAAATGTCTCCACCCATTCACCTGGAAAGATTCAACAGAAAATTTACAGTTGCTTACATGCAGAAAAAAGAATCAGAGGCAGATATTAAAGGTTGGAGACAGAATGAGCCTCTGACCTATAGCTGTTAATACAGGATTCAATTTGGAGAAATGAACTGAAAAGACCTTGGAATGAAGTAATTGATAAAGACTATTGAACAGGGAAAGAAAGCTCTTCTCATAAGTCTGCATCTCAAACAAAAATTACAGGGCACCTGGGTGGTGCAGTCGGTTAAGCGTCCGACTTCAGCCAGGTCACGATCTCGCGGTCCGTGAGTTCGAGCCCCGCGTCAGGCTCTGGGCTGATGGCTCAGAGCCTGGAGCCTGTTTCTGATTCTGTGTCTCCCTCTCTCTCTGCCCCTCCTCCGTTCATGCTCTGTCTCTCTCTGTCCCAAAAATAAATAAACGTTGAAAAAAAATTTCTTTTAAAAAAAAACAAAAATTACAAAATTCATTAAGAAAATCTATGGCATGAGATGTAAATCCAAGATTAAGAAACATTCAAAAAAATGGAGAGAATATAATATTTGAAAATATGTTAAATGAAGCATGATCAAAATCCTCAAATGACACATAGAATAATATCATCTGAGGTTTTGAATTAACAAAAGTAGGTAAGATTTAAAAAGAATCAGCTGGCAATTATTTATTCCAAATTATGGTCTTGACAAATTGAAGAGAGGGTATTAACTTAAGAAACAAAGTTATCAAATCTATTTGTAGGAAAAGTGGAGAAATGAAGATAAAGACAATATAGGTAAGAGGTTACAGACAGGAAATTTAATCCAAATGCATCCAAACGAATGACTATAAGGATGTTCTAAAGGTATTTCTCATTATTTATAGAGATAATTGAGGAGGGGAAAATGATACAAAAGGAAATACCTGAAAATTTTCTGGAACTAAAGAATATGATTCTCAAAACCGAAAAATTTCAGAGTGCTGCATGTGATTGGGAGGCTAACAGCAGAATGGCAGTATTACAGACATTGAATTTCAAAATATTACCTACAAATACAGATAGAGCAAGTAGGCATAATAAAACCCTCAGACAAACTCTGCAACAAAACTAAGTGATAAAATGTAATAATTACCAAGATAGAAGTGAGTAGTGTCAAATCACCTACAGCAGCAAGATATTGATAGTGTCAGAAACTTGGGCAAAAAGAAATGAGAAGTCAGAGGTACTTATGACATCCCTGAAAGCTAGACACCCCACTATGGGTCCACTTGTGTGCTTCCAAAATATGTTGAGGCTCTCACCCCCAGTACCTCATAAAGTGACCTTATTTGGAAACAGGATCCTTACCTAGATAAATTGAAATGAGATCATTTGGGATGGACTGTAATCCAGTATAACTGGTGTGCTTATAAAATAAGGGATTTGGACACAGAAACAGATATGCACAAAGGGAGAATGTCATGGGATCAAGTAGGCAGGGATCAAGATGATACATGTATAATCCAAGAAATCCCAAAGACTACCAGCAAACCATTAGAAGCTAGGAGATAGAAATGGAACAGGCTCTTCCCCAGATGGAAAAACTCTCCTGGCAACTTTATCTTGGACTTCTAGCCTCCAGAACTATAAGACAATAAATTTCTGTTGTATAGGACCCCAATTTTTGGTATTTTGTTACTGCAGCCCTAGCAAACTAATATAATACCAAATATCATTTGCTAACACCTTGTTATAGAATGTTGAGAGTTCATCTAAGATCAACTTCTGAAAAAATACTCATTTTGTAGTGAGTGTAAGGAAACCAGTAAAATGTTATCTGACTTTTATGATCTCTTATCCATGTGGAAAAAGCTTCACCCTAAAATACAGAATGGCCACGTAGGCTCAGTCTCCTAATGTCTTTAGTTTTACAGTTCTAACTCTGTAATTCTTCCAGAAGTTGTGCTGGTTTCAGTGTCCTCCAGCAGCAGCTCTGCCTGGGAAAACCTGGATTCCCAGCTTCTCGCTCTGCACCCAGAATTGGCAAATACTTTCCAGAGGAAAACAAAATGCAGAATTTTGGCTCAACGTTTTGGCCTTCTCTTCTTGGTAATATTGGTCTTTCACATCCTGGCTGCTTAAGTATTTTCTGATGCCTGTAAACAGGTCATTTTTTTTTTAATTTCAACTTTTTTTTTTTTACAGTTTGCCCAGATTTTTGAATTATTTGTGAGGGAGATATTTGTGTATTCTAAACTACTCTATCCTACTCAAAAATAGAAGTTAATGTTACCTTACATTTGAACCAATAATGCATACTCCAAAATGAACTTGAGTGCTTTTCTCTCATATGTATATGACCTTTTGTATTTTTATTCATACAGTTATATGCTGGTTTTAATATTCTAGTAAGAAGCATTAAGTATGATGTGTACATTTTTATTAGACCCTGAAGATTAACAATACAATGAATATCAAAAAGATAAATTCTATATTTGGTTTGTATCCAAAAAACACACTAAGTAAAAAATTCAGTGACACAATTTATAAATGTGTTGTTTCCTCTTTTCAAGTGAATTTTTTTAATTTGTAGTCTTATATTTTCCTGAAGAATCACTATTTAATATTGTGACTCTCCTTAGAGTAAATGAGATAAAACTCTTTCTCAGCATTTGCTCATTTAAATTTATCTCAAGGAGAAGAGAGATAGAGTCTGCAGGTTCTTGTCAACAGTCAGTTGAGCTTGTTGATGTGTTTGTGTTTGAAGTGCACCTAAATTCTGTGACTGACTTGCATGTTGTAAGTTTATACCTATTATATGTTAAACTTGACATATTTAATGGAAATAACTGAGGTGATCCCAGAAGTGAGTAGCTTTCATTCTTTGAGGTTAATTTATAAAATGAGAAATATCTGAACCAATGCAATTTGGCCACACTCTTCTATACCAAAACATGTGAATTGTCTCAGAACTCATAAAATATAAAACTTAATATAGAGTTTTTTTCTGGACTTGAAAAATACAAAATTTTCTCTCTCATCTCTTCTTCTTGTTACAAAGTTTGAATTCAAAGTATGAATCCGCTTACATTAAGGAGCAAGTTACCCTAAGAAAAAAGAGAAAGAAGAATTCAAATGCTCCCACTACCCAACCACCACAACACAAAAATATAAATAATTTCTCTTAAAATTCATTCACTTGAATGGACCACAATTCAGTTCCAGGCAAAGACCGCCTAGCAATGCAAAAGATAAGCATAAAGTATTCATTTCCTAATTCAATATTTTGTTATATATAGTTTTTCTTTTTATTATTAATAAGAAAATCATTGTAGTACTCTGACAATTACTAGGTCCTTGCAAACAGTCATACTGACAATTTAATTAAATGTTTTATAAACTGTTTGGGTTCACAAATAGGATTATTTTCCACATGTTATAAGAAAGGTTTGGCACATAATGCTCATGGACAATAAAATGACTTTGATGACTAATTTCCTTTGCTACTACCAGACTGGAAAATTTCCCATAAATTTTGTGTTCCTCTGTTTGTGACAACCATCTGCTTAGCCTTCACACCATTTTGTGTTTCAGCCAGGATGAAATTAAAATTGACAGAAGTATCCACTTTAAAAAAAAGTAACGCAGATAATTGGTGAGTGGAATGTAGTGTACAACATTGCTTTGTATCCAGCACCTTCATTCTAACAGTGTTCTGAATTCAAACATTTCGAGAATTACTGAGGAAAACTGGTTTATAAAGGAGTGTTTAAATATAATGAAATCGAATGTTGAGCATATATAAATATTTATTTCATTAAGTTAAAAGGTTAGCAATTTAATTTAAATCTTTATTTATAAAGCATTCCTTTGGGTTGAGGAAAGCAAGATTGGCCCTCATATTTATTTACTCCTTAGTTACAGGCATAATATTGTGAAATGATATTATAATTTAATGATAAATAAATTGTGAACTACACAAGACTGGAAGAAAAAGAGCCACGTAAGTCAATGGAACAGAATAGAAAACCCAGAAATGAACCCACAACTATATGGTCAATTTATATTCAACAAAGCAGGAAAGAGTATCCAACAGGAAAAAGACAGTGTCTTCAACAAACAGTGTTGAGAAAACTGGACAACATACCAAAGAATGAAACTGAACCGCTTTCTTACACCACACACAAAAATAAAGTCAAAGTGAATTAAAGACCTAAATGTGAGACAGGAAACCATAAAAATCCTAGAAGAGAGCAAGGCAGTAACCCCTTTGACATTGGGCATAGCGACTTCTTACTAGATATGTCTCCTGAGGCAAGGGAAACAACAGGAAAAATAAACTATTGGGATTTCATCAGAATAAGAAGCTTCTGTACAGTGAAGAAAACAATAAAAAAATATAAAAGCCAACCTATGGAATGGGAGAAGATATCTGCAAATGTCATAATGGATAACAGGTTAGTATCCAAACTATATAAAGAAGTTATAAAACTCATCACCCCAGAAATGAAAAATCCAATTTAAAATGGACAGAAGACACGAATAGATATTTTTTCCAAAGAGGACAAACAGATGCCCCACAGACACATGAAAAGATGCCCAACATCACTGATCATCAGGGAAATACAAATCAAAACTACAATGAAATGTCACTTCACACCTGTCAGAATGGCTAAAGTCAACAAAAAAAGAAACAACAGGTGTTGGCAGGGATGTGGAGAAAGGGGAACCTCGCACTGTTGGTGTGAATGCAAACTGGGGCAGCCACTCCAGAAAACAGTATGGAGGTTCCTCAAAAAGTTAAAAATAGAACTACTCAGCAATTGCACTAGTAGGTATTTACTCAGAAAATACAAAATCACTAATTCAAAGGGATACATGCACCTCAATGTTTGTAGCAGCAATACCTACAATAGCCAAATTACGCAAAGAGCCAAAATGTCCATTCACTAATGAATGGATAAAGAAGATGTGGTGTATATATATATATATAATGGGATATTACTCAGTCATAAAAAGAATGAAATCTTGACATTTGCAATACAATGGATGGATCTAGAGAGTATCATGCTAAGCGAATAAGTCAGTCAGAGAAAAACAAATAGCGTATGATTTCACTCATATGTGGAATGTAAGAAACAAAACAAATGAGCTTAGGGAAAAAAAAAAGAAGAGAAAAGGAGGCAAACCAAGAAATAGGTTCTTTTAACCACAGAGAACAAACTGGTGGTTACCAGAGGGGAAGTGGGTAGGAGGATGGATGAAATAGGTGATGGGGAGTAAGGAGTGCAGTTGTTGTGATGAGCATTGGGTGTTGTATGAAAGTGTTGAATCACTAAATTGTACACCTGAAACTAACATTACACTCTATGTTAGCTAACTGAAATTTAATGAAAAACTTTAAAAAAGGTTTAAATATCTGAATAGATTGCAGCTTTAGTTCATGATCTTAGGAAAAACTGTGAGCCTATCAGTTTGTTATCATAAGGGAGGAAAACAGCAAGAGAATGACAATGTGTACGCCACTAATAACATGTTATATGAAACCATTTGAAGATAGAAGAAACATATTCTATGAAGTCCATTGGAACATATTCAAGTAGAATTGAAATTGATTGTATCAATCACTAAAATGAAATTTATTTTTTTCTCTTTCTAGTCATCTGGTTTTAATGTAGGTAATGAAAGACACACAAAACAAGATTAGTCTTAACTCTGGCACCATTATTTAAAGAAAGAGGCAATACTCACCTAAGATCAGGCATTGAATATAGCTGTCACCTTTTTTTGTTTTTTTTAGACTGCTTAAGTAATTCTCTCAACTACGATTAAATAGGAAATTTTCTTTACTTTTATTGATATAAAACTACATCCTCCCAAAATCCCACATAATAATTGATAAGAGTAGGACCCATTAAAACCAGAGACTTTATATACGAGGGGCAGCAACCTCTAAATTTAGTGAAAATAAGTTATTTTATTGTTTGTGATCAAAACAAAAAAAATAACTGGGTCAGAGGATTTAACTGAGATTTGACTCTTTATGGCAGTTACATGGAAAATTATGTGACAGAATTTTTTTCTCTTCAGTAAAAGCAATCTGCAATTATCCATTTACATTTTATTCTCTGAAAATGTCTAGTTTTGGGTAGGGGCAGGTGAGCTTTCATTTTAAATATTTTTCTTAGCCATAGTAATATTAAACACTCACACACACACACACACACACACACACACACACATCACCACTTCTGGTAGTTGGTGGACCAACAGCCCTGACTATCAATAAATATAATTAAATTTTTAAATCAAATATGGATAACACTAAAAATATTAATTGAACTTATTTTTTAGAGAAGTTTATGCTTATAGAAAATTGAGCAGATAACACATAATTTTCCTTTATATCTTCCCTGTTCCTCCTACCAAAAGTTTCCCTTATTATTAATATCTTGCATTAGTGTGGTACATATGTTCCTATTGGCGAAATAACACTGATACATTATTATTATTATTATTATTATTATCTAAAGTCCATATTTTAACTTGGGTTCACTGTGTGTTGTACACTGTATGTTTTTTTTTAAGTTTGTTTTGAGTAAGAGAGAGAAAGCATGCATGAGAGCACATAAAGAGGGAAAGAGAGAATTCCAAGCAGGCTCCTTGCTGTCAGCTAGGCGCCTGATGAAGGGCTCAGTCTCATGAACCATGAGATCATGACCTCAGCTGAGATCAAGAATGAGTTTCTTAACTGACTGACCCAACCAGGCACCCCTGTGTGTTCACAGATATATGATGACATGTATCTATCATGACAGTGTCATACAGAAAAGACTTATTATTTTGAACATCCCCTGTGTTCCTCCTTTTCATCCTCACTCTTCTCCCTGAAACCCTGGAAGCTGCTATTGTTTTTCACTGTCTCTATAATTTTGCCTATTTTAGACTGTCATATAGTTGGAATCATACAGCATGTAGTCTCTTCAGATTCATGTCTTTCACTAAGCAACATACATATAAGGTTAATCCATGTCTTTTTGTGGCTTTATAGCACATATCTTATTTACACTGAATAATATTCCACTGTATGGATGTATCATAGTTTATTTATCCATTCACATTTTGAAGGACATCTTGGTGACTTGCATTTTTTGACAATTATGAAGAAAGCTGCTATACACAGTCTTGTTCATATTTTCATGTGTACATAAATTTTCAACTCATTTGAGTACATGAAGCATGATTGCTGTATCATATAGTAATATTATGATTAACTTTGTAAGAAACTGCCAAGTTATCTTCCAAAGTTGTGGTATGTGTTTGCATCCCACCGCCAATGAAGAATTCCTATTGCTGTACATCCTCACCATCATTTGGCATTGTCTGGTAGTTTGTTTGTTTGTTTGTTTGTTTTCAATTTTAGCTGTTTTAATAGGTATGTAGTGGCCCCATTACTGTTTTAATTTGTAATTCTCTAATGTCATATGATGATGAGCACCTTCTAAGTTTACTTGCTATTGCTTATATCCTGAGCAATGTGTCTGTTCATATCTTTAACTATTAAGTTTATTTATTTATTTTGAGACAGAGAGAGAAAGAGAGTAGGAGGGAGTCAGGGAGGGGCGGAGAGAGCAGGACATAGAAACTCCCAAGCAGGGCTCCGTCTCACAAACCATGAGATCATGACCTAAGCCAAAATAGTCAGACACTTAACTGACTAAGCCACCTACATGCCCCTATCTATTTTTAATTGGATTGTTTTTTTTTATTGTTGAGTTTTAAATACTTTTTTATATATATCATATATATATACATATATGTATATATATAACATATCATATATATATACATATATGTATATATATATGATATGTATTTAGCAGATATCTGTTTTACAAATATTTTCTCCTAGTTTGTGGCTTGTCTTTTCATTTTCTTAACAGTATCTCATACATAATATAAGATCATGTTGACTGATGGTAACATTCTATTCAGCTATATTTTTACTGAATTTCCCCCTGCTGGGTCTATCTATTACTAGTATAGAGGGGTGTTGAAGTCTTCATTTCTGATATTAGTCTGTTTCTCTTTGCAGTTCTATTAGGTTTTGTGTCACATGTATTGAAAATCTATTTTCAGACATATAGGATTTTTATAGACATTAAGGATTTTTAGGTTTTCTTGGAGAATGAACCCCTTAATCATTATATAATACATTTTTTATTCCTGATTATCTTCCTTCTTTGTTGGACAAGTATGCTTTGTCTGAAATTAATAAAGCTACTCCTACTTTCTTTTTATTTGTGTCACAATGATATACCTTTCTCTATTCCTTTATTTGTTTTTATTTATTTAAATTTGCATCCAAGTTAGTTAGTGTATAGTGCAATAATGATTTCAGGAGTAGATTCCAATGATTCATCCCCTATGTATAACACCCAGTGCTCATCCCAACAAATGTCTTCCTTAATGCCGCTTACCTATTTAACCCCTCCCCCCACCCACAACACCTCCAGTAACCTTTGCTCTCTGTATTTAAGAGTCACTTAGGTTTTGCCCCCTTCCTTGTTTTTATATTATTTTTTCCTTCCTTCCCTTATGTTCATCTTAAATTCCTTAAATTCCTCATATGAGTGAAGTCATATGATATTTGTCTTTCTCTGACTAATTTCACTTAGCATAATACCGTTGAGTTCTATCCACGTAGTTGCAAACGGCAAGATTTCATTCTTTTTGATTGCTGAGTAATTCTCCATTGTATATATATACCGCATCTTTTTCCATTCATTCATCCCTTTATTTTTAATCTACATGTATATTTATATTGATTCTAGGTTTTCTAGACAAAATAGTGTTTAGTTTTTTTGATTTATTCACTTTCTCTCTTTTGATTGGTATATTAAATCATTTACATTTATTGTTATTACCGATACATTTAGATTAATAACCATAGTATTTGTAACTGTTTTCTATTAGTGTCCCATGTTCTTTTTTCTTTTTTTGTTTTCCACTCTTTTTCTACCTTGTGTGATTTTAACTGAGTACTTTATACAGTTCCATTTTATCTCTTAACATATGAATTATACTCATTTTTAAATATTTTGGGTGTCTCAATCACTTGTGCCTCCAACTTCAGCTCAGGTCATGATCTCACGGTTCTCAAGTGGGAGCTCCATATCGTGCTCACTGTTGTCAGCCTGTCAGCACAGAGTTGGCCTAAGATCTTCTGTCCCCTCTCTCTCTGCCCCATTTTGCACTCTCCCCAAAATAAATAATTATTAAAAAATAAATAAGCAAATGTATGTTTTGTTGGGATTGTCCAGAGTTTGCAATACACATTTACAACTATATAAGTTAACATTCAAATGGTACTACACTATTTCATGGATAACACCAATACATTTTAATGGATTATCCCCAATTCCTACTTCCTGTCTCTTAAAGCATTTCCATCATTTTATTTCATTTATCTATAAGCTATATCACATAATACATTGTTATTATTTTGAACAATTATCAAGTAGAGAAATTAAGAAAAAGAAAAATAAGTGTTAATTTCATCTTCATTTATCCCTTTTCTAATGTTCTTCTCTTTATGTAGATTTGAGTTTCTACATTATTTTCCCTCTCTCTATAGAACTTTCAACCTTTCTTGCAAGTCATGTATGCTGGTGAAAACTTCCCTCAGTTTTCGTTTTCTGAGAAGTTCTTTACTTTTCCTTCATTTTTTAATAATATTTTCACTGGATGCAGAATTCTAGGTTGGTGGGGTTTTTTTCTTTCAATGATTTAAACAATTCACTGCATCTTTTTCTAGATTTACTGGTTTGTAAAGAGAAGTCCAACATAATTCTTACCCTTGTCCTTTGTTCCTCTGTAGATCAGGAGTCCCTGAACCTTCTACCCCATCTCCCCACCCAATCATGACCTCTTTCGAGACTTTTTTGTTGTCTTTCATTTTCTGAAGTTTGAATACAGTATGCCAGTTTTATATTTGTGTTGGAATTTAACTTGCTTGGGTTTTTCTGATATTCCTATGTCTGTGCTTTGATGTCTGTCATTAATTTGAGGGACTTCTCAGTCATTATTTCTTCAAATATTTCTTTTCCTCTTTGTTTTTTCTTATCTTCTTTATTTTCATATTACATCTTTTGTAATTTCCCACAGTTCTTAGATATGTCTTTTTTTTTTTTTTTTCCTTTCTTTTTTTTTTTCCTTTTTAAATTAAAGCTTGGAAATTTTCTATTAGCATATGCAAAAGCTCACTGATTCTTTCCTCATCTGTGTCAAGTCCACTGATTGGCCCATCAAGATATTCTCCATTACTGTTACAGAGTTTGTAATATCTAGCATTTCCTTATGCTACTTTCTTAGAGTTTCCATAGCTCTGCTTACATTACTTGTCTGTTCCTGCATGCTTTCTGTTTTTTCCATTGAACCTCTTAGTGTATTAATCATAGTTATTTCACCTTCCCTATCTTGCAATTCCAAACTTCTGTTATTTGCAAGTCTGGTCCTCTTGTTTGCTTTGTTGTTTAGACTGTCTTTTCTCTTTTTGTTTAGCATGTCTTAAAATTCTTTGTTGAAAGGGACATTATATACTGGGTAATAGGAACTAAGACAAATAGGCCTTTAGTGTGAGGCTTTAGTTTTATCTTATAGGAGATATGTTGAGTTTATTGTCTTAACCGTATGTATCTAATCTTTCAGTTTTCTCTAGTGTCCTTGTTTTTTGTCTCCCCTGTGTTATTCATGTTTCCTTACCAAATTATTCTTAAATGGAATCTAAAATTTGCAGCTTTTTAATCTGTAATTTTCTGTTATTTTACAGGAGTCCTTTTGATGTGATCATAAGTTATGGTGAGGAGGAGACATTATGATATAATTCTATGACTAGGTCTAGGAATTTTACTGGGTTTGTGTCCCAGAGCTATAATTTTCACAAATGCTTCTCAGATTTTATTCCCTCTCAAGGGAGATAGGAAGGTAAAAATGTGCTGAAATTAGGTGTTTCCTTTTTCCCACATGGGTCTAGCTCTGGCATCTGGCAAAGAAACTTCCTTTTGGGGAGGGAGGAGAGCAAAATTCTCTGGATGTTTTTCAAATGATTACTTGTCCCCTGAGCTTACATCAAATTGTTATTTTCCCACTCCCCTGCTTTTGAAAGGACAAGAGTACTTTTTTTCTGATTTTCACCATGGTGAAGACTCCTAGTGTTGACTCCTAGAGATAAAACTCACAAAAATGTGTGGTCCCCCTAAGACTGGGCACCCAGGAGTTTTTAACTTTCAAGCTAGTCCACATTCAAACTCCAGAGGCCTCTGTTCCTGATAAGCTATGATTCTGTGAGGACATCGGTGTCTTCAATTCTCTGATGTACCTAAAAAGAGTTGTTGACTTTCTGTGTGTTCAGATATTTTCTCATTATAAGGTTTGGAATAACAACTTCTTTTTTTTATTTTTTTGACATTTATTTATTTTTGAGGGACAGAGAGAGACAGAGCACAAGCAGGGGACAGGCAGAGAGAGAAGGAGAAACCAAACCTGAAGGAGGCTCCAGGCTCTGAGTTGTCAGCATAGACCACAACATGGGGACCAAACTCGTGGACAGTGAGTTAATGACCTGAACCAAAGTTGGATGTTTAACTGACTGAGCCACCCAGGTGTCCCTGGAGTCACAACTTCTAAGCTCTTTACATATCAGATCAAAAGCTGGAAGCCTAGATAGCAGTTGAAACAATCTATCAATGTCTTACCAAGTTAATTAGTAAAATAGGAATATAAATATATATGAAAACTTGTGAAAATTGTTTTTAAATTAAAAAATCATATAGGGTGCCTTAGTGGCTCAGTTGGTTGAGCAGCCAACTGAGGTCATGGTTTTAAAGTTCGGAAGATCAAGCCCCACTGTCAGTGCAGAGCCTGTTTTGGATTTCCTCTGTCTCTGCCTCCTCCCTGCTTATTCTCTCTCTCTCTCTCTCAAAATGAATAAGTAAACATTTTTGAAAGGCATAAACATTGATTGTAATAGTAGCAGAGAAAAATAAAACAGAAAATTAAATGGAACAAAAATTACTGACCGGCTTTCTAAATGAAACAATGAAAGTCAGAAAGTAGTGGCATGATATTTTACCCTAAACTGACAAATATCCTTTGTAAGGTTGAGGTGAAAAAAGACATTTGCCAAAAGCAAAAATAGAGATTTTATTACAAATGAATTGCTACCAAAGGAAATTTTTAAGTAAGTAGTGGGCAGAAGAAAATAATATCGAAGGAAAATTCTGAGATGCAAAAATAATAAAGAACATAGAATGCTATACTATTAATGAATAAATCTAGAGATATCTATAAAAACAATATAATTGACTCTTCTGTGGGTTTCAAAAATAAAGAAATAACCTACATAATAAAACCAGTATAAAATGTTGAGGTGTGTGTTTGACATTAAGGTTCTTGTGTTAAGGGACATTAGTAAGGATATTGACTAATTTTAGATTTTGATAACCTAAAATTAATTATAGAATATCTAATACAACTACAAAGATTACAAATAGAATTTACAACATTCTAATTAGTAAAAAATATAGATTAAAAATTACTCTGGGGGTGCCTGGCTTGCTCAGTCAGTTAAGTGTCTGACTTGGTTTCCGGTCATGATGTTACAGTTCGTGAATTCGTGCCCTCCATCGGGCTTGGTGCCCACAGCTAAGAGCATGGAGCCTGCTTTGGACTGTATTTGCCTCTCTGTCTGCCCTCCCCTGCTTGCCCACCCTCTCAAAAATAAACATAAAAAATTACTCTGACAATCAAAAGGAGGATATTGCTATGGTGGCTGGACATAGAACTATGTTGAAACAACTGTTGGTAGACTGCACAGTGGTGCAGCCACTCTGGAGAACATTATGAAGGTTCCACAAAAAGTCAAAAATAGAACTACCCTATGATCCAGCAATTGAACTTCTAGGTATTTGCCTAAAGGATAAAAAATACAGATTCAAAGGGGTACATGTATCTTGATGTTTACAGCAGCATTATGAACAATACCCAAAATATGGAGAGAGCCCAAATTTCCACCAACTGATGAATGGATAAAGAAGAAGTAGTGTGTGTGTATGTGTGTGTGTGTGTGTGTCCGCGCGCACACAATGGAATATTACTCAACCATCAAAAGGAATGAAATCTTGCCATCTGTAACCACACGAATGGATCTAGAGTGTATATTGTTAAGTGAAATAAGTCAGGCAGAGAAAGACAAATACCATATGATTTCATTCATAATGTGGAATTTAACAAAGCATGAACATATGGGAGGGGGAAAAATGAGAGAAAGAGGGAAACAAACCGAAAGAGACACTTAATGATAGGGAACAAACTATTAAAGATAGAGGGTTAATGGAGGGAGTGGGTGGGAAATGAGCTACATGGGTGATGGGTATTAAGGAGGGCATTTGTCATGATGAGCACTGGGTATTGTATGTAAGTTATGAATGACTGAATTCTATTCCTAAAACCAATGTTGCATTGTATGTTAACTAACTAGAATTTAAATATTATTTGAAAAGAAATAAAATAGAAATATGTTGCATTAGAAGATGTAAGCTAAGAATGTAAAATAATAAAATGAAGTATATCAGTGATTGCAATGAATCTACATAAACCATTTTTTTTAAAAGCCAGGCTATGGTTTATTTATAGAACACTCATAAAGTTTGGATCAAACTTCATGCACACAGAAATATTGAGTAAAAGGAAAAAAATGATGAATAAAGAAATAAAAGACAAAAACTCAAGCAAATAATAAAAACTAACTTTAAAAAGAAAATTAGTTATAGTATTTTGTGATATTTTGTATATATCCATGTGCAGTTGTAAAGTACTGAGAGAGATGTCTGTGCTAGAGATGCATATTGGGGAGTTGTTTGCAAACAGATAATATTTAAAGTTTTAAGACTTAAGACACCAAAGAGTGAATTTTATAAGAAGAAAAGACAATCAAGATTGAATGCCAGAAACCGCCAACTTTAAGATGTCAGTATGATGAGGAAGAAGCAGTAAAGTAGATTAAGAACAAGTCACCAACGTGAAAGGAAGAAAACCAGGCAATGAATCCTCAAACAAAGGGATCTTAAAAATATGGAACTTTTCCCCTGATAAATAAGGGGTCTACCATACCAAGTGCCTCAACCTATAGGTCCTGCACAGGAGAGATGAGCAACCAAAATGCCTGGCTTTGGAAATAAACAGGAATTATACGAACTGTAGGAAACAGAGAACCTGCTCTTAAAAGGCTCACACACAAATTCACTTGCACTGGACCCTTGGACAGAAATACCAGTTTGAAATCACTTAGACTATATGTGAAGGAGACCCACTTATTAAACTTAAAACGTCTATCAGAAAGGCAAGAAATCCTTTAGGTTCTCTCTGAGGCAGAGACACCAGAGGGTGCCATTTTTATGACCTCACTCTAGCTTCTAATACTGGCAATGGTGGGAGCCATTTGGAACTCTACCTCTAACCTGTTAGCACTTGAGAGTGTACCCACTGAATGCCTTGCCTACACCCCTACTATAGCTTTGTGTCATAGTTGGGTCAAGCAAGATCCCCAATTTATACTTGTACTACAACTCCATGTCACAACCAGGTCAGGCAAGAGCTTTGTTTCACAGTGTGAACTTCAAAAAGGAGAAAGAAAATACATATAAACAAACAAACAAATAAATAAACAGAAGTTACAGCACTGAAGAACACAATAAATTAATTGACAAATACACTAGAGGGGTCCAACAGAACACTGGATGAAGCAGAAAAACAGATTGGTGAAGTGGAACACAAAAATGGAATGCACACAGATTGACAAAAAAAAACATTAAAAAATAAAGTATTTTAAGGGAACTTTAGGACAACATCACATATAATAACATTCACATTATAGGGGTCCCAGAAGGAGAAGAGGGAGAGAAGACTAGAAAGCTTATTTGAAGAATTAATGGCTAAAAATTTCCCTAATCTGGTGAATAAAACAGGCATCTATGTTCAGGAACCCCAGAGAGTTCGAAATAAGAAGAATTCAAGGAGAGCTACAGCAAGACATATTAAAATTAAAATGGTAAAAATTAGGGGCACTTGAGTGGCTCAGTCAGTTAAGTGTCCAACTTTGGCTAAGGTCATATCTCAAGGTTCACAAGTTCAAGCCTTGCATCAAGTTTTGTCCTGATAGCTTAGAACCTGGAACCTGTTTCAGATTCTGTGTCTCCCTTTCTCTCTCTGACCCTCCCCCACTCACGCTCTGTCTCTCTAAAAAATAAATATTTTCTAAAAATTAAATAGTAAAAATTAAAGATAAAGAAAGAATCTTAAAAGCAGCAAGGGAAGAAAAATTTGTTAGATACAAGGGCAACCCCATAAAACTATCAGCTAATTTTTCAGCAAAAAAAATTTGCAGGCTAAAATGGAGTAGCATGACATATTCAATGTGTTGAAAAGAAGAAACTTCCAAGCAAGAATTATCTTGCAATATTATGATTCAGATTGAAACAGAGATTAAGGATTTTTCAGATAAGCAAATCTTAAAGGAGTTCATTGCCACTAAATTAGCCTTACAAAAAATGTTAAAAAGACTTCTCTAAGCTGAAAAGTAGTGCACAGATAAATGATTTTACAAAAGTAAAAATCTCAACTGAAAAAGTAAATATATAGTAAAGATAGTAGATCAATCATTTATAAAGCAAATATGAAGGTTAAGAGACAAAAGCAGTAAAATACCTAAAACTACAATAATTAATGGATCCATAAAAAACATGCAAAATGTGACATCAAAACAAAATTGGAGGAGGAATAGTAAAAATATAAGTTTGAAAAGTTTTCAAATTTAACTTACTATCAACTTAAAACCAATGTTTTATATGCAAATCTCATAATAACCACAAAGCAAAAACAAAAACAAATGAGAAAGGAATTCAAATATAACAATAAAGAAATTCATGAACCTACAAGGGAAAGAGAAAAAGAAGAAAGAAACAGAAACTACAAAAAAAAAACCAGAAAATAATTATCAAAATGATAATCAGTGTGTACCTATCAATAATTACTTTAAATATAAATGCACTATATTCTTCAATCAAAAGACATAAAGTGACTGAGTAAAAATTTCAAAAAGGATCCATCTATATATTCCCTATAACAGACTTACTAAGAATTAAAGACACACACAGACCAAAAGTAAAGAGATAGAAAAAGATATTCCATGCAAATGGAAACAGAAAGAAAGTTGGTGTAGCTATACTCAGACCAGACAAAAGAGACATTGAAGCAGACTGTAATAAAAGACAAAGAAGGGAATTACATAACAATAAAGAGTTCGCCCACTAAGGATACATAATATTTATAAATATATATGCACCCAATTTAGAAGAACCAAATGTGTAATGCAAATATTAACGAGCCTAAAGAGAGAAATTGACAGGAATATGATAATAGCAGGGGACTTTAACAGCCAACTTAAAGCATTGGATCCAGACAAAATCAAGAGGATACATCATCCTTAAATGACACATTAGACCAGATGGACTTAATAAATATAAAGAGAACACTCCATCAAAAAAAAAGTAGACTATACATTCTTCTCAAGGACACATGGGACATTATCCAGGATAGATTATATGTTAGCCCACAAAACAAGTCTCAGTAAATTCAAGATGACTGAAATCATAGCAAGAATCTTTTCTGACTATAGTGCTATGAGAGTAGAAATCAGTCACAGGAAGAAAACTGGGGGAAAAAAAACAACAACACAAAAATGTGGGAATTAAAGAACATGCTACTGAACACCAGTGGGTCATCAAAGAAACCAAGGGACAAATCTTAGATAGAAATAAAAACAGAAATATGACATATCAAATTTATGGAATATAACATAAATGATGCTAAGAAGGAAGTTGATAGCAATACAGGCCTACCTCAAGAAACAAGAGAAATCTCAAATTAACAATTTAACTTTACACTTAAAGAACTAGAAAAACAAAAAGCCCAAATTTAGTAGAAACAATAAAAATCAGAGCACAAATAAATTAAATAGAGATTTAAAAGACAATAGAAAACATCAATGAAACTAAGAGTTGATTCCTTGAAAAGATAAACAAAATTGATACAGCAGGAACCATTCTATTAGGGAGGTTGAATCAGTAAGGTAAAAATTCCCAACAAACAAAAGTCCAGGATCAGATGATTTCACTGGTGAATTCTCCAAACATTCATAGATTTAATAACTATCCTTCTGTAGCTCTTCTAAAAAACAGAAAAGTAGAAAATGTTTCCAAACTCATTATATGAGGCCAACATAACCTTAATACCAAAACCAGGCAAACATTCCACAAAAAAATATTTATAGGCCAATATACTTGATGAATATAACTACAAAAATCCTCAATAAAATATTGGCAAACCAAATTCAACAACACATTGAGAAGATCATACACCATGATCAACTGGGATTATTCCAGGGATCCAAAGGATAGTTCAATATCCACAAATCAATCAATGCAATATACCACATTAACAAAACTAAAAATAAAAGTCATATAATCATCTCAATAGTTGTTGAAAATACATTTGACAAAAGTCAGCATTTATAGTAAAAACTTTCAAGGGGCACCTGGATGGCTCAGTCGGATAAGTGTCTGACTTCCACTCGGGTCATGATCTCACAGTTCGTGAGTTTGAGCCCTGCATTAGGCTCAGTGCTGACACCTGAGAGCCTGGAGCCTGCTTCGGTTTCTGTGTCTCCCTGTCTTTCCCTGTCCCTCCCCCATTTACATTCTCTCTGTCTCTCTCTGTCTCTCTCTCTCTCTCTCTCTTTCAAAAATAAATAAACATTAAAAACTTTCAACAAAGTGGGTACAGAGAAACTATACCTCAACATAATAAAGGCCATATATGAAAAACCCACAATCATCATCCTTAATGGTGAAAAACTAAAAGTTCTTCCTTTAAGATCCAGGAACAAGGCAATGATGCCCACTTTTGCCACTTTTATTCAACATAGTATTGGAAGTCCTAACTGCAACAGTTATACAAGAAAAATAAATAAAATGCAACCAAATCAGAAAGGAAGAAGTAAACCTGTCTCTATCTGCAGATGACATGATACTATATATAGAAAATCCTGAAATCCACACCAAAAAAAAAAAAAAAAAAACCTGTTAGAACTAATAGACAAATTCAGTAAAGTTGCAGGAAACAGCCAATATACAGATATTTGTGGCATCCCTATATAGTAATAAAGAGCTACCATAAAAAGTAATTAATAAAACAATATCATTTGCAATTACATAAAACATATTAAAATACATAGTAACAAATTTAACTCAGGAGGTGAAAGACCTGTACTCTGAAAACTGTAACACACTGATGAAAGAAACTGAAGACACAAATAAATAGAAATATATTCAGTGCTCATGTTTTGGAAGAATTCATATTATTAAAATATCCATACTACCCAAAGCAATATATGGATTCAGTGCACCCTCTATCACTTTCCAGTGACATTTTTCACAAAACTAGGGCAAATTATTCGAAAATTTGTATGGAATCACAAATGATTCTGAATAACCAAAGCAACCATGAGGAAGAAAAACAAAGTTGGAGATATCACACTTACTGATTTCAAACTATACTACAAAGCTATAGTAATGAAAAGAGAATGGTATTGGTTTAAAAACAGACACATACTCAAAGGAACAGAATAGCGACGCCAGAAATAAATCCACTCATATATGGATAATTAATTTGTAACAAAGAAACCAAGAACACACAATACAGAAATGATATATATATATCTTCAATAAATGGTGGGAAAACTAGATAGTTGCATGCAAAAGAATGAAACTAGAACTCTATCTTACACTATACACAATAATTTGCCCAAAACTGATTAAATATTTGAATGTAATACCTGAAACCATAAAAATTCCTAATAGAAAATATAGGCAAGAAGCCTTGACATTGATCTTAGTGATGTATTTGTGCATCTGATGTCAATGGCAAGGGTAATAGGAGCAAAAATAAATAAATGGAACCATATCAAATTAAAAAAAAATTCTTCACAGCAAGATAAACCATCATTAAAACAAAAAGACAGCCCACTGATAATGAGAAGGTATTTCCAAATCATATATCTAGTAAGGGGTTATCCAAAATATGTAAAGAACTTGTACAACTCAACAATAAAAAAAAAAAAAAACCACAAGCAAGCTGATTAAAACGGCAGAATATGGAGTATGGAAAATAGTATAGAGATTCCTCAAAAAGTTAAAAATAGAACTACACTATGTTCCAGCAATTTCACTATGAAATATTTACCCAAAGAATACAAAAATACTAATTCAAAGAGATAGACATATCCTGATGATTATAGCAGCAATATCTACAATAGCCAAATTATGGAAACAGCCCAAGTGTCCATCAATTGTTGAATGGATACAGAAGATGTGGTATATATTTTATTTTTTTTTTATTTATTTTTTTTTAATTTTTTTTTCAACGTTTTATTTATTTTTGGGACAGAGAGAGACAGAGCATGAATGGGGGAGGGGCAGAGAGAGAGGGAGACACAGAATTGGAAACAGGTTCCAGGCTCTGAGCCATCAGCCCAGAGCCCGACGCGGGGCTTGAACTCCCGGACCGCGGGATCGTGACCTGGCTGAAGTCGGACGCCTAACCGACTGCGCCACCCAGGCGCCCCGGTATATATTTTAAATGGAATATTCCTTAGCCATAGAAATGAATGAAATCTTGCCATTTGCAACAACATGGACAGAGCTGAAGAATACTATGATAAATGAAATCAGTCAAAGAAAGACAAATGCCATATGATTTCACTCATGTGAAATTTAAGAGACAAACAAATGAGTAAAGGGGAAAAAAGAGAAAGGGAAGCAAAGCAAGGAACAAATTCTTAACTATAAAAAACAAACTGACAGTTACCAGTGGGGAGGTGGGTGGCAGAATGGGTTAAATAGGTGATGGGGATTAAGAAGTACAGTTGTGCTGAGCTGAGTACTGAATTACTATAAGTGTTGAATTACTATATTGTACACCTGAAACTATTATTACACTGTTTTTCAACTAACTGGGATTTAAATAAAAACTTTAAAAACAAAACAAAAGGGCAGTGTATATAATAGACACTTTTTTCAAAGAAGACATAGAGATGGCCAACAGGCACATGAAAAGATGTTCAACATCACTAAGTATTAGAAAAATATAAATTAAAATTGAGATATCACCACATACTCATATCTATTAGAATTGCCATTATCAATAAGACGAGAAATAATAAATGTGAGAGAATGTGAGGAAAAGGGAATCCTCACACATTGTTGGTGGAAATATAAATTGGTGTAACTAATTGGTGTATAAATTGGTGTAACTATGACAAAAAACATGGCTATTCGTGAAAAAAAAAAAAAAAAAAGAATAGATCTACCAAGGGTGCTTGGATGGGTCAGTTGGTTACCATCTGACTCTTGATTTTGGCTCAGGACATGAATCTCAGTCATCAGATTGAACCCCACATAGGGCTCTGTGCTGGGCATGAAGCCTGCTTAAGATTCTTTCTGTCTCCCACATTCCCCCCCTCCCTTTTGCTCTCTCTCTTGCTCTCTCTCTCTCTCTCAAACAACAACAACAAAAATCTACTATATGATCCAGCAATTCTACTTCTTGGTATTTATCTAAAGATTATGAAAACACTAATTTGAAATATATATATAGCCCTATTTTCATTGCAGCATGATTTTTAATACCCAAAATATGGAAACAGCCTACATGCACATTGATAAATGAATTGAATGGATAAAAAGGATGTGGTTTACATATACAATGGAATACTCCTCAGTCATAAAGAAAAGTGAAATCTTCCTATTTGTGACAATATGGATGAAACTTAAGGAGATTACGCTAGGTGAAATAGGCAGAAAGAGAAAAATATTTATCATATAATTACACTCATGTGGAATCTAAACAAACAAACAAATAAACAAATATAAAAACAAACTCATAGATGCAGAGAACAAATTGATGGTTAGCAGAAAAGAATAGGATTGAGATGTGGGCAAAATGGGTGAAGGGGGTCAACTGAATGTTTATGTTTGGTAACTAGACTATGTGATCATTTTGGTGATCACTTTGTACTGTATATAGATGTTGAATTATAATGAAGTATACCTAAACTTAAAATTATATATACACACCAATTTTACCTCAAAAACTCAATGCCAATTATTTTTTGAAAGCACAAATATAAAATTATAGAAACTGATGAGCAATAGTGCTCAAATTCAAAGCATAAATGATAAAATTTGGCACTATTTAAATATCTTTCTTAACCCAGTATAAGTACACATTATCATTTCAATATATAATGTGATTAGGTGAGAGAAATTTCAAAAAAGGGAGGAGGTAAATTTAAAAAATCTCTTCAATAAGAACTGAGGACAATTTCATCATATATAAAATCTAAGATACTGAAGTAGATATTTTCCATGGCTCCTTTCATAACTAAAGTTCTATGAGTTTTTTCAAAATTTGGTTCTGAGTGGCTCTTCCATATTATGAAAACGATCACTTTACAAAGCACACTTTATGGATAAAAAAAGCTGGTTATAATTAGGTAGAAGGAAAGACTCTATAAAGTTTCTTTATAAAAAGGGGCATTTAACCAACCCAATGAACTATGGTTCTGCTGATTTTTTTGCAGTATGATAATTTTAATGCATACTGGAAAAGGTCACAATTAAATGTTTGATCTCCTTAACTCAATGTTAATTTCTGTAAATTCAGAACAAGCCAGAAAATGGAATATTCTTTCTCTGTACTTTGTATGTTAACCAGAACTACTAGAATTTCATTGAGGAATTATAAGTATCTCAGAAATTCTTTCCAGGTAGTACAATTTTAGTGAATAAATAGATCAAATCTATTTCCTCTTCTTGCTGACAAGAGTTGTTAGCAGAATTTGCACTGAATGAACATTATTGCTATGCTATCTGGAATTAGTACAATTTCTAGGAAGCTCTAAAAATTCTGGGCAGCATGTATGAATCTAAGGATAATTTTAATTTCTTATTGCTGGTGAACTCTTGCTCAGCTTTTTCTATAATCTCTAATCTATAAATTACCAAGTCCAAATGATTAGATAAAGGGAAATTGGGTATTTCTTTTAGTACCTCTGTTATATTGGAATTTCTTCTCCACTAATATTGATTTATACCCAAAATATGGAAGATTTAGGCATCCTCATGAGAATCATAAATGAACATACAATCTAAATTCAAACTGTATATCATTGTTATTTAAATATCAAATGATTCCAAGACAGAATATGTACTTAGTGATTATTTATTCATCACTGAATTATACCAAAATATTTTTGATACAGCATTTTTATTATTGATTTAAATTCCATTTTAGTTAAATATGCATATGAGTATAAGTGGATATTAGAACACTTGTAGTTCATACATTTCAATATATTATTTTTTATTGCATTTGTCACCAAAAATGACTGAGAGAAAGAGTTGTGTGTGTATGTGTGTGTGTGTGTGTCTATATGTGTATGTGAGTCTGTGAATAAATATATATGAATAAGAGAATAAAAGATTAGACCTATGGCATAGCAGTCATAGGTTTCTCTGTGATATGGCATTAATAGAATATTAATTTTTTTTTTAATTTTTTTTCC